>NC_137877.1:14254490-14414490 GCF_963924005.1 Protomyctophum bolini | reverse complement strand
ACAATATTTGCCCACAAAAATGAGACAAGACAGGCTTCATCAACATGATGCCAGAGTTCCACAGGGAGGGAAGTCACGCTGTTCTGTTGAGTTACATGTCTGTTTTGTGTTGTCTTTCCAACCAGACATGCCCTCTTCTGCTGAGGGTCTTCACCACCAATAACGGTCGACACCACAGAGTGGATGAGTTCACCAGAGGCAACGTTCCTGCAAACGAGCTTCAGATTTACACCTGGTAAGATAACACTGCATGAAGGTGAGGGGGGTGGTGCAAGCTGGTAACCTGAGATGGTGGCAGCAGTTTTTTCCTCCTGCTCCTATCTGGTCTCTCTCGGGCACTCTCTCTCGGGCACTCTCGGGTACTCTGATCAAATGCTGATCTGAGCGGTATGCGGCTGCTAGAGGCGGGATCAACGCGAGACTGACGTGTTGAAGCGCTGCCACAGCGCAAATGTAAACACAACCTAACAAGACTACAACTCGAAATTATTATGGAGATATCAGATTTGTCTGCTGATTCCGGTTCAGCGTTTTAGCTTGAGACCAGATCAAGGTAGGAGGGAACTTGTGAACTCAATACTGCTGCAATCTGGCACAGTCAGGTTAGCAAACTGGTACTTTGATGTGAATTTACTGACGCACAGCAACATCTGCAATGTTAATTTAACATTCAACTCAGAGTTTTGCACTCTTGTTACAAATGGATAAACTTCCCTGTGTATTCACATGTAGGCCTTGTGCCATGCTCCAGTCCTTTGAGAAGATGTTTTAGGATGTTCTCTATGTTGTTTCCTCACAGGACGGATGCCACCTTGAAAGAACTGACAAGTCTTGTGAAAGAAGTGTATCCCGAAGCTCGCAAGAAGGGCACACATTTCAGTTTTGCCACAGTCTACCCCGACCTGAAAACCCGCGTCTACAGGTACATTGGTGCAAAGCTGTCGACCGTGTGTGTGTGTCCTATCACCTCTAGGTTAGGCTTAATATTGTTAACTTGAGTTAATAATATTAAAGTTAAGTACTCACAACTTTTGCACAAAATATTATTTCACCCACTTTGACACCTGTAATCGTGTGACGTGACAATGAAGTTTATTCAGATTCTGAAGTGAATTAAAATAGTTTTTGTGACACTGCCTTCTTTGCGTTTCAGAGTGAAAAACATTGGCAACACTGTGTCAGGTCAGAAGGGCACAGATGATTCTATGACGCTGAAGTCCCAAAAGTTCAAGATTGGGGACTATTTGGACATAGCAATCACGGCACCCAACAGAGCCCCACCGATACTGGGTCGTATGAGACCCTACTAACGGTTACATCTTCGACATTCAGACGACAGCAGACACCGGCCTTGATTGAAACTGGGAACTTTCTTATATGCTAACAGTCACTCTAACCTGCAGGTGACAATGTTCATCACCCAATTGACCTTAAATTGTGTTGCTTTGTTGGCATGGATGTGAGGTTTTTTATAGATACAAACTCATTTGTCTCTCAAGGTGCAGTCACACCGGATGCGATAAAAAACAATCCTGTCGCTCTGTTGCGTTCACAATGGATGCAACAGTTTCCCCACACACTGGCTGTTGCATTCATACCCAGATGTGACATTTCCCCCCCCCATGCACAGACAACAAAAATAGTACACATCACAATTTGTTATACAAGATAATATACATTCATACAAATCGTTTCATGTAAACAATCTATCTGATCTGAAATAACGGGTATAGCATTCACAGCATTTTGTAAACACTTTGAAAGAGTTTTTTTTTTTGCAAAGTTATGGCAGAAGACCTTTTTATTTTATTTTTGATGCTTCCAAAACGAACTAAGCTATGGTAATCTAGGGACCATTGCCCACCTTTCCTGGAAATGTCATTCCGTGCAGAGGTGTTCAGCTGGGAAAAACGCTTTTTATACCCGCTGTTTCAAACTCTAGAAATTTGTGAGCTTTTCTACATTGTGTAACCAAAGTTTTGTGTTGAGTGCAGACACTGCTCTTCTGTTGGAATGCTGTGAATTAAAGACTTTATATAACATAAAAGATGGTGTTCTGTTCTATTCAAAAAGTCTGTATGCATAATAACCACAATGGACTGTTTGTAAGGCAAATAAGTATTTCACTCTGGTTAGTTCTGATCTCACAACTCGAGTGCAAGGAGGGCATGTTGTGTTGAAAGAACTCATTATACAGTGCCTTGAAAAGGTAATTCAATTTGATCAATCGTCTTCTCTTACTGGAAAGTTAGCATGTTAACTTGAAATAGAAGCCATTGCATTAATATAAAATGCAAAGGTTTAAAATTAATTTAATCCATTGCTCAAAGTACCTACTGATTATACTGGAATTTTCCAGTCTTCTGACCTTCCAACAAATGGGTCTGCGCATGTGTCAAACCCCAGGATTACCGGATATATACACCAGTCAATATCAAGAGCCGATAGACAAGTGGTTCTCAAACATTTTCATGGCAAGGACACCCAAATTGATATTAAGCCACAGACCATTTGAAAATATGTTGGTGCTCATAACAAAAGATTTGAGAGAGAGTACCTATTGTTGGGAGATGAATATGGAAGAGACTGAAACCTAAGATTATACATTGAGCTAACTTCTAGGTGGTGAAATAGTGAAAATGTTCCCATTTTACCAGGGACCCACTGAAAACCCCTCATGGACCCCACTGAGAACCACTATGATGGGGTAAGTCGTTAGGCTGTGCACCACATGGGTTCAGATGCCTGATGAGTCCCCAGCTCAATTCCCTACTCTGCGTCTCCCGGCCTTCCCCCTCACATGTACAGTATCTGTATTCTGTACATATTGAATAAGGGTGGGGAAAAAAGGGCTCTGGCACCGTCCTACAGTATGAGACGATGGAAAGAGAATCACGTCTGGAGTTTGCCAGAAAACAGCGGGTAAAAAGTGGGAAAATGTTGTGGCTATGTACTAGTAAAATGTACGTTAATTCAGTGGACTGCAAAGTTGTGCAATAGCAAGAAATGTCTTTAGCCAAGCATTGCAATTAATAAATCAATTACATGCAAATGTTCGTTAGATTTATAGATCTTCACATGTGATTTACTCCTTGAGCTGCAAACATGAAGCCTGCAGAGTTTTACCTGCAACTGTGTCTACAACAATAACAGTTGATTACAGATAAAATATAACGCCTTAGGCAACCACTATACAGCATAACATTTTAAAAATGCAAAGCATTACTTAGAAAAAATAGTGCTGATCTGAAAACAGTATTGGTGCAGTTTCAAGTAAACAAATAATTTGCTGTTCAGTGTTCAAGGTTGAGGGGCATAGGCCTATAATCTTTTTTCCCTAAAAAATACGGGGAAGCAGCTTTTTGCTTCTACGGGCCGACGGCATGGAACAAACTCCCACTGTACCTTCGACAGGCAGCCTCTATAGACATTTTTAAAGCACAGCTCAAGACCCACTTCTACAACATTGCTTTTAATTGATCTTTTATTTTGTGTTATTCATGTCCTCACTGTATTGCATTACTGCTTGTTCTTTAATGTCTTTGCTCTGTAAAGCACTTTGAGCTGCATTTCATGTCATGAAAGGTGCTATACAAATAAAGTTTTATTATTATTATTATAATAGAATCATAAAGATCGCTGTACAGCTCACTTTAAGTCCATGGATGGATGTAAGAAAAAAAATTCAAGGCACTGATGCAATTAAAGCATTTATTAAATCAGTGACACAACTTTAAAACATCCTAAACAGCATTAATTATATCATGGACATAGCTTCAAAACTGCCCACAGGAATGAACAACAATCAACACGATCAAGAAAGACCCAGCCCAGGTGTTCATTTGGCGACCAGCCTGTATTCCGAGTTCATGCCCACACCTCGCACCTGCTTGAGTCTGTTGAGCTCCGTGAGGCAGAGGAAGTAGACCGGAGCCTTGCTCACAGCAGTGTCTAGACCCGCCATCCTCTTCAGCTCCAACATGCTGAAGTCCTCGTTTTCATCTGCAGGGGGCACCAAACACATGGATTATAATCAGACACTGAAGACTGAATGGTGTGTGGAGAAATAATTATGGTTGAGCAGTGCACATACACAAAATCCCATCTCTCTCTCCACTGACAACTGTGGTTTATACACACACACACACACACACACACACACACACACACACACACAGTGTGTGTAATATATATATATATATTTAAACTTTAACCAGTAAAAGCACATAAAGGAAAGGAAAGGTATGTTTACCCAGGGTAACTGGACTAAGCTCAAGAACTTGTTTACAGCCAGGCCCTGCTCATAGAACATTTCATGGTAGGGGTTCAATGCCTTGTCCAAGGGCACTTCAGCGGTGGTAATTTTAACGTGCCGGTCCGGGGATACGAACTAGCGAGTAGCGACCTTCCGATATCAAGACCGCTCCGCAAACCGTTCGGCCACCGCTGCCCATAGAGACAGACTCTTTTGCAAGTGGGAACTGGCCAAGAGGCAGAAACAAAATTACACTTCAATGCTACATCATACATGTCAAATTACATGTCAAAATTAGTTAAAACAGCCAAATACATCCATGACATACCTCAAGAAACCTAAGAAAAATAATAATATATGGGCCTATGCAAAGGCTAGTACACATATTGTTGCCATGCCACATAAAACGTGTGTGCGTGTCACACATATACCTACACACTGTGTGTGTGTGTATATATAATATATAATAATTATATATCACACACACACACACACACACACACACACACACACACACACACACAAAACAGCATTCGAACTGTCCAGTTCGAATGTGTCCAGATTGATTTATTTCGTTTAATGCATGTTAGTTTATATTTGTTTTCTTACAAGTTAATGTTCTCAAATAGAAACTTCAATTAACTCTTTTTTGAAGACGTTTTCTTTTTTAAGTTTTTCAAATTTATTAAAATAATTGTCATATATTGGTCAAAATGTCAGCCATCTGTGGTCTAATGGGGATCAGCCCCATGGTCTCTACCCCAGAGAGACAGAAGAGCACTGGCTTGTCCTGCTGTAAACCAACTCCCAGAGGTGAAATTGCTCAGTCACTTGAGATGATGTATCTTTTACAAAGTGACACGCCAGACAATGCACTGTACATTTCACTTCCAGCGCAGGTTCGAGCCAGGCCCAACTCCAAGGACATGCTGAATGACAAATGGCCGTCAAGGAGTCATCAAGGCTCCCAACCTTTACCGAATGAGTGCCCATTGCTTACTTGCAAATCTTCAAAGTGTTCGCGGCCCAACCATCCGATCAATTCACACAGGTCGTCATTTATCAGTATCACAATGGAAACCATTAGTTCAAAGAAAAGGGGAAAAAAAGCTTTTAAAATTGATGTTGCTAGTGTCCTCACTCCTCACGGCCTGTCAGTGGGCCCCAGCCCACAGGTAATGGAAGTCGTTGGCATTACGTGCACGTCGTAACTGTTGTGAGAGTTGAATGTGTAAATGCTCAGTTACAGGATGGGTTACAGGTAGTGGTGTTTGTTCATCAAGAGAACGTCGTTGCACTCGTTTCTTCACCTCTTTTCCACACTCTCCATTGCATTAAAAAAAAAACTTGCATTGCCATATTTCACTTCACGTAATGTCCCATACTAATTTTGTATGACTGTAGTACGAAAAGTAGCCGGCGTACGAGCTCCGAACGTGTCCCATCTGAGCTGTCAATCAGCCATTTTCATATACATATACATGGTACAAAAGGTTATTTTCTCCGTTTCCTGAAAAAAGGAATGGTTTTGACTTTTGAACATACATGGTTTCCAGTGGTGGAAAGTAGCTAAGTACATTTAATCAAGTATTGTACTTAAGTAACATTTTTAGGTACTTTTACTTTCCTAGTGGAGTGGGCAATTTCCAATACTATACTGTACATATTGGATCCAAATATTGGACTTTTACTCCACTACATTTATTTGAAAACTTTAGTTACTAGTTACTTTGTAGATTGATTATTATTATAAAACTCACATTAACACTTCAGCCCAATATACATTTCGGCCATGGATCTGCCATTTTCAAAAGATTTGTATACATTTGAAAACTTGAAATGGGACAAAATGCCGGACTTTTACTAGTAACAGAGCTGTTCTACATTACAGTATTGATACATTTACATAAGTAAAGAAGTACTTTAAATTCCCGCTGGGGATGCTGTGGGCATTGGGGGCGCGCGTGTTCCCCCCTTCTGCGTTATCAGTGCCCATACCCGAGGTGCGGTTGGCAAAAGGGCTTTTCTGTGTGGAGTTTGCATGTTCTCCCTGTGTCCCCTATAGGGTAGGTACCCTCACAAAAAACATGCAGTAATCCTGGTCTCTAAAACTACCTGCCCCTGGCCAGCCGGGGCGCCTGATAGAGGGGAAAGTAACTGGTCGGAATAACGTGTTCCTTCCACTTGCTAAGTCCGTCTGGGGAAACTCCCCGTCAGGTGAAAAGAAGCAGCTTGGACTCCTCATGCATGAAAGGAATGGGGTTTGTCCACTGCCCCCCTCCCCAGGTTGGCAGAGGAAGTGTAGCGCCCAGAATTACATTAGATAATTGACACTGGGTGAAAAAATGGGTTGCAAAATTGTGTGATAAAAACATTTAGAAATGGAATGCTTGAATCCAGCGCTTAATGAGGTCACATTGGTTTACCGCGTTTGAATGTAGTTGATAACTGTAACACAGCCCTGGGTGTCAACTTCCTCTTAGGTCAATCTTATGTTGCCACTTAAGCTGGATCCTTTTCAAGTAATGCATTGAATAAAACACATTGGAAAAGATACAGAATGTATTCAGCTTTCATGGTCCGTCTCTGCCACATTTAGATAAACGTTGCCAGACTTGCTACAGTGGACAGTGACAAATTGCCAATTAAACACAGTATGCATGGAGGAATGGACAAAACCACACAAATGGGATAATAAACAGCATTCCTGTACAGTGTATGTGTCACATTGTAGAGCCTGGCACTAACTAATGCTGCCGTGGTTAAGGGGTTCTATTCCCAGTGAGACCCCCATCCATACCAAAGTGCTTTGTCCAAAAGCCACTTCACTTTTTAATGGCATTACACGAAATGTGTGTAATTGTGCGAGTGTGCCGCCAGCTGTTACTGTAAAAGAGCATCCGTCCTTGGACAACATTCTCTTGATAAATGGCTGGTGTCTCTGGAGCCACTGTCCCTGTGTCTCCCTCTCACCAACTAATCTGTCTCTGTCTTACAGAGAATGGGCTGGCCTGTCTGTGGACAGTAGGAGATATAGTGTAATGGTTAAGCCTAGACTAGCTCAGACTGAGATGGAGAGGAAACCGTTTTAAGCCCGATTCATACTTGCATTGTGAGCTTGTAGGTCTGCTATTTTTGGCAAGCCACACCATCATATGAAGGAGCACAAATGTAAGAATGAAAACGTTGCGGAGAGAAATAAACATGGAATTTGTATTTATTCCTAGATCAGTGGTGCTCAAACCTTTTAATTTCAACGACGCCCCATAACTCAATTGTGAGATCTCTGAATATATCCACACCTGAATGTGTCGATTTGCTTTGATATTGGGCAGAAAACAGAGTTCCAACTAACCGTGTTGTGAGTCAGCAGCAGCTTGGTTGAGCTTTTGGACGGCCTGGTTGAGGCTGGACAGAGGCATCTGACGAAGGTAGCTGGGCAGGCGCTGGAACTCAGCCTGCGTCACCTCGGATATGACCTTCATGGCTCTTCTGGAACAACATTACAAACAAGCCCAAACACACTCGTTTGTACTACTATAAGTTGTGTAAGGAAGGACATCAACATTTTTAGCACAGCAATTTTATAAATACATTTGTTTGTTTTTTGCCTTTTCTTTAACCCGGACCCTAAATCCTGAGTTGTACTTAGTTGTGCGCCGGTGTTGCACACTGAAAATAATACCTAGTAACCTCTAAATGTAATTCTAAGCAAGTGTTGCAGTTTTTACCTGTTTTCCTTTCCTGGGGGTCTGTGGTTTGGCAGCACTACTGCCATTTTCCGTTCCAGCATATGCTGAGGTATGAAAGAAATTGACCAAATTAATTCATAGGAAAAAAATATATATTTTATCTGTGCAAAGCCTTTCTGAATAAAACCATTTAATTTACAACTCCATGAAATTCAAGTATTTTTGTATTCCTCCAATATATGGATTACTTCATGAATACATACCTTTAGACTAAATAGTCGTTTTCTTGCATACAATCTGTATATTTTCATAGGCAAAATATGCAGTATAGCTATATGTGAACAAGGCCACTGCAAAGTCTTGCTAAGAAAAACTGCTGAACTCAGCACAGTGTTAAACAATTTCACGTTTTTTTTCTTCACGTCAGGTGCTAGATGAAATCCTTAAGTTTGCACACAAAACATTTGCAAAGGCTGACTACTATGCACACTATAAAAATAAAGGTGCAACGATTGTGCAGGAGGAGAATGTGCTTCAATGACATTTTTAAAAGCATGTCTGTCTGAGGTATTCCTTGATGGCTTTAAATAATAAAGTAGACAAAAGTATAGAGGTAGCCTTGGAGACTCAGAGGACACAGTAAACGCTTTTAAAAGACATTTTCTAAACAAGGTTACAAGGTGCTTCAAATCCGGGGTAGACCAGGAAAGTTACATAGTGCAGCTTTAAGAATGAATTAAGAATGAATCACCAAAGGTTCATGATTACATGAGATGTGGCCTGAATGCAGGGCTTAAAGCCAAAAAGAATCCCAAGACTGAAAATTACTTTTTGCAAATCTGCACTGATCTCCTTAAATAACCCCTATGAAATCCCCAGGACTGAGAACTTTAAGCCCTGTGAATGGCAGACTTACATGAATGTTGGTCAGTGTCTCAGAGCTGAGGTCTGGCATCACGGGGCTCTTCATGGGGTCGTCCAGCTTCAGACTGGGAACACTGGGCTCCATCGGCTCCGTTTGCCCACTTGCAACACCCCTCTGCAGGGACCACAGGAAGGATGAGGGTGAGAAAGACAAACAAAGTGAAAAAACAACTAAGGCCCAGTTTAGACTGCAGTCACATCCAGTCAAATCCGATTCAAATCTGATCTTTTGGCCCAACCAACTATTCACACTGCATTTGCAAGTGACCAGATCTGATCCGTCACAGATCTGTGTGACTAGCAACCAAATCCAGCCTGAATCAGATCTGTGCCACATCCAGATTGGAATCCGATTTGTTTAAACAAGTCTAAACACAAACAAGTCACATGGACTCTGATCAGGTTGTTGCATTCAGACTGAGACGGATCTCCTCAAATCAGATTTGAAACCACCTCTGAATGTGACTCAAGTCACATTTTTGTAAAAATCGAATACCATGTGACCCGTCTGCATTTAGACTTATTTAAACAAAAATCGGATTTCAATCTGGAAGTGGCACAGATCTGATTCAGACTACATTTGGCTACCAGTGTAAATGGGGCCATTTCAGTCAAATGTTGACGCGTTCTTACACTTCCTGAGAGCTGTAGCCACAAATCAGACTCGAGGACGGGCGTCTCGGGCGTACGCACACGGTCGTCGAGTGACATTTCTGGAACGTCGTACTCCCAGGGTCTCTGGCCGGGCTTCGTGCGGTTGGCAGGCGTGGGAAGATCCCAGTCAGGCTTTCCACCATCTGCTGGGACGCTGGCGACCCCTGTGTGTTTCTCACCCTGGGAACCAAAGTACAACGCTCAGTCAAACCAACAAGCAAAAAGGAAATTTGCCCCAATCTACATTGTAAAATCCTCAAGTGTTAAATGAACGGTGAGTGTCCAAACGGAACCAAATGGTTGTACACGCAAGCGTTGGGAGACCTGGGTCCAAATGTCCCCGAACGAGACATTGACAACCAGACAAATGTACACACACGCATGCTTTATGCACTCGTTTCATTCTCATGGTTTTCATCGTTCTGTAGAGAGCACTATGTAACCTGTAAAAGCTCAACACAAATAATAAACCCATTATCATTTATACCAAGCCGAGCACTCTGTTCAGGTAGACCTGGGGGACCTCAGGAGACTTCAGGGGCATGCAGAGGGCCTGCTTCTTTAGGAAAGGGCTCTCCTCCGGTGGTGGTGGAGAAGAGGCGCGTCCATACGCTCCTTTGCTCCGGATACGTGAGACCGAAGAGTTAGGAGATAGAAACATTCCATCTACTGGAGAGAACAAAAACAACACCACAAGAGCAAGTTCAACACGGTCTGTCCCAAATGGTAAAAGTGGCTTGGATTAGTGTCTCATAATACAATACACGTGTTGTTAACCATCATCTAGCACAGGGGTTCTCTACGTTTCTGGCTGGGGACCCCCGGAAATGCTTTGGCCATGTCTCACACCACCCACCCCACCCCCCGCCCCACCACCAATACAAATTGACCGATACAATAACATTAATAATAGAGAAAATACATCATAAATAAATACTGAAAACAGATATAATCTGTTCTAAAAGTTTAGGCATGTACTATGTTAAAATGTACACTGAATAACTCAATTGAAATCAGATCCTGAACAGAATTATAAATTAAATAGTATTATTTATGACAACCAAAATAAAGTTATTGTTGTAAAAAACTTTACAACAATAACTTTATTTTGGAGACAGCCAGTCCAGTGGGGAAAGGAGTCGCTGATCCCATAAGGCAAAAGGTTGTAGCAGCTACAAGCTAGCTCCTGAGAAATTGGCTAAAAGTGGCAAGATGAAGATGTACAGAAGGAGATGCCGACCCCAGGAAGAGTTCTGCTACTTTTGTGGCAGCTAAAGGGGGTCCGAATTAAATACAGGAATAAAGACGTAAATCTCAATGTAATTGTAAGTCTCAATTGTCATACCAGGTAAAGCCGAGCCATCAGTCCCAGGGAGGAGTGCAGAAACAGTTGAGCTGCACATGACAGAAGAACTTATTAGTTAGTTTACTTCATTTTGCAACACAATAATACAGCAATGAAGAGTAAAACTTAAGCATTCAGCTATTGTCCCTTTCACACAAAGTATCCCTCACGAAGAAAGAATAATTATGAGAAATACACATGTGCAGGCTTCATCATCACAAAAGGTTTTTTCAGGCTTTTTAAATTAAGTTTTCAACAGAATTACAAAATATCGGCCAATAACGAAGTGGTGACCACGTAATTGCCCATGCCTAGTATACCAAGCTGAACTCCCAGCAGCCTGAAGCTCCACGTCTTTCCGCTGCAGATCCATGGTGAAGTCATTGTTCAGACACATGGTGTGCTCAGACAGGCCGAAGTACGGCGCCTGGGGGGTGTGCACCTCGTCGTCGTCGTCCATGCGCAGCGTACACTTGGGCGTCTGGGGCATGACGCCGGACACGTACAGGGAGGGCGGGAAGTACGGCGAGGGGGCCGTGACGTCAGGCCCCTGGAGTCTCTTCCTGAGGCGATATGGTGATAAATCTCATATTGTGATCAAATGTCTCCAACGATATGCCTTTTCAGAGATATCGTATATATATATATATGGTATATATACACATCGTGATACAGTGAATGCTCATTCTATGATTTGCAATTCTATACCTTAATTTATAGTTTTGTAGAACGACGGTTTCAGTAGACAAAATAGACCAAAAAAGTATTTTTGTCTAAATGTTCCGTTCCTCCTTTTTCTTTTAGAATGTGTTAACTTGTAGGTGGTTCTACTGTTACCAAGTAACTTGAAAAATAACCCTAAAACCTGCATGAAACAAATATCGTGATAATATCATTGACAAAATATTCCATGTCGCCCACCCCTACCTGAGGTCCACCTCCGACAGGCCAAAGTCGGAGAACTGAGGGCTGCGTAAATACATGGAGGAGGCTGTGGCTGCGGCTCCGCCCCGGGCCACCGCCGCTCCGCTGAACTCCGCTTCGCCTGAAGCGTCCACAGCTTCCAGTTCCACCATCCTCCTCCTCAGGTTGGCCTCCGACAGGCCAAAGTCGGAGAACTGAGGGGTGCGCTGGAGGTCTGCCGTGGTGGCGGAGGCTGCTGCAGGGGGAGAGTCCTCCTCGTCTCCGACCTTCTCTGCATCTTCAGCTGCTCGTCCCGCTTTCTCGTCACCAGCATCCTCCTGCTGCTGCTGCTGCTCTGTTCCTCCTTTATTTGTGTACGGCAGGGAAATGTGTTAATAGAAAACATGACACATTAAACAAAAAGCATGAAATTAAACACGGATGATAAGATAGTTCCGTCGAACAAGTCTATGAAGCTATGACAGCTATGAAGAAGTGTAATTTGTAACACTATTATACGTTGATGTCGGGAGGAAACCCATGTACATTTTTGAGGTTTTTGATTTTTTTTGGGCATAAATCAGTGCGATTGAACACCCTTTACGTCTGTGTGTGTGGTTTAGAAAATATTGAACCAATGGAAAGTAGTAAAAAGTGCTTTGGACAAAACCTCTTAACTCCATTGGACAATATACAATATGACAATATATAAAGTTACAAGACCAACTTTGATGAGGCTGTATTGCTTTGTTTGAAAAATATAAGGTTTTCTTAATTTCCTGAAAAATGAACATTTTGGAGTTATGAGGTTTCCTCCCGACAGCAGATATATAAAATGTAGTGGGGGGTCCTTGTTTCATCTCTCATCAGCTAAGGGGTTGAACAAATGATTGAAGACCGGCCCGCTCTAGAGCCCAGCATCAGGACTCCCGAAGGACCTTTTGGAGACGCAAGTGACCTTTTGGAGACAGCTGCTGTGGGAGCACAGCACCACAGCGGGTGGGTTTTAAATACTGTGTGGAGGGTACAATACAGTTGGCTAATATCTCTCTATGTCCTTGACTACAGTAAAAACAGGCTTCAGGTTTGATAACAAGCAGTGCCACATATATGGTTTTGCAGTAAAAAATAACTGTCCATCTTATTTTCTTAGTGCACATCTCTCTTCCCTTAACCACTTCACAAATTCAGTTTGTAGATTTGCCTCTTTTAAGATTTGTTTTTTACTTGGCCTATAGAGCTTCACAGTCCCGCTACCGACGAGAGGCCCGGAAATGAATTCCCCATTAATTTTCCCCATATACTTTTCAAAAAGTATTTATATGAAGACGTTTCAACACAATGTTTTGGGCCGATCAAATAATTACAAACAAGAAAAAAACACTTTTTGCTTTGATTTTCTTCTTACAAATCCAAAAACATTGCGTTTTATTGTCATGATTTGTCACGAGCAGAGTTGGCTTTGTCCGCGACGTAAACTTCTTTAAATAAATACTTTTTGAAAAGTCTATGGGGAAAATGAACGGGGAGTTCTCTTCCAGGGCTCTAGTCGTCATCGGGACGCTCTATAATGGCATGGCCAAAATGGAGACACATGGTTGAAAGTTGTCTGACATCTCTGCATAGTTCACTACTAAATCTCACCGGCTATACCCTCTTTTACTTACTTAGTGTTTTCTGGGGAGCCTCATGGTAGCCGTACTTCTCACAATGTTTTCGAATGGTCTCCATGTCTTCACCAACTTTCCGTTTCATCACCATGCATGCATCAAGGAAGCGTTCCGTCTCAGTCACCCTCTGTCTCTGTTGCTTCAGGTCAGCCTCCACCTGAGACTGTTATGAAAGCATTAGGAATCGATCACCCTCTTCCTCTGTTGCTTCAGGTCAGCCTCCACCTCAGACTGCATTATCACTGGCACTGTGGTTCCACTCACTATCCGTGGTGGAAAGTAACTAAGTACTGTACCGTATTTAAGTATAACGTTTAGGTATTTGTACTATAAATTGTACACATTTTCCCAATACTTATATTTAATAATATTGTAATGAATTGTATTTTTATAATGAATTGCATTTTTATAGCGCTTTCCCCAAGTGCTCAAAGCGCTTTACAATGGTTCATTCATACATTTGGAGGTGCAGCGGCGAACAGTCGATGCCAGCGTCCTCACTTCCTACATTCACACACACTAATGGTGGCGAGCTCACACCGACCGACTCATTGGAGGCAATGTATAGGGTTCAGCGTCTTGCCCAAGGACACTTCGACATGTGGACAGGAGGAGCCGGGATTCGAACCGCCGACCCAGGGTTCATTGGACGACCTGCTCTACCTCCTGAGCCACAGCTGCCCCATTGTACTTTTACTCCACTACATTTATTTGAAAACTTTAGTTACTAGTTGTAGATTTTCATTATTATTACAATCTATAGATCTGCTATTTTCAAAAACAATAGTAAACAACAATAAAAGTAGTATCGTAAAGTAATAGCAATAGGATTCAAAATATATATATTTTTAAGTCTGGTCGTTTGCACTTGGGCGGTCTGAGATTTGCATAATGTATTAGCAAATGACTTGATTACTAATGAATTGCTAATTGCTCATTAAGGTTCTGTTACGCTGTTACATGACTCTCTTTGACCTGCATGAACACAATCTGAATTAATTAGTATCATTACACCTGTGTTTAATCTATTTAATGTCAAAATGGCTGCTTAGAGGTTAACGGGTAAAATGACAAACCAAAAAAACAAGTTGCAGTGTTCAGAGTATGCAGCCAATACCAATACGGCTTCACGTTGCAGTATTCAGAGTATGCATTATGCAGCCAATACGGCTTCACGTTGTGGCGTTCAGAGTATGCAGTCAATACGGCTTCACGTTGCAGCGTTCAGAGTATGCAGCCAATATGGATTCACGTTGCAACGTTCTTAATATGAGGCCTAAACCACACCGCTGCAACTCCTTGCAACAAAACAAACCACACCAAGTCACCAATGAAACTCCTCCTTGCAACATGCCATCGGGAATAATGGTTGCAAGTAATTGCATGTTGCAAGGAGTTGCATGGCGACCCTCTGGTGTGGTTAGGGCTTAAATTATGCCATTCCGAGTCAGACTATGGGTTTTATGGGTAAATCTCCCATCCCAGCCAATCATGAAAAAGTGTCCACTATGGTAAGCAAAGCAAAGCAAAGCAAAGCAAAGTTCTTTGTTTACCCAGGGAAGTGGACTAAGCTCGAGATGCTTGTTTACAGCCACACCCTGCTCATAGAACATTTCATGGTAGGGGTTCAATGCCTTGCTCAAGGGCACTTCAGCGGTGGTAATTTTAACGTGCCGGTCCGGGGATTTCGAACTGGCGACCTTCCAGAATCAAGACCGCTCCGCAAACCGTTCGGCCACCGCTGCCTCCACTAATAGAGGTGCGTACTGTAAATGTTGTCCAGCCGCTTTTCAAGCAGCCGGCTAAAGCACAAAAAAAAGAACACCTACCTTAAATTCCTTAACTTCAGAGCTCAGCTCATAACACGCCCGCATGGCTCTCTGTTTCTTTTCTGAGGGAATAAACACATGTTGAGTTTAATCAGTGGTTCTGAAGTTTTTCATGTCAAGGTCGGACCACCAAACTGATTATGTATTATACAATGTTTTCAATATTTGTATATGTACTAGTCACTAGTTTTGAAGTAGTTAGGAAGTTTTCCTGGAGCTCCCACTTCAGCCATATACATTTCGGCCTTTTGAAAATAGCTGCTCTGCACAATGCACACAATGCATCACGATACGATACATTGTGAACTTGTAGATCTGAAAACGACATAATTCTGCATAATGAGTAGGATAATAACAGTACCACAGACTAAAAACAGTCTAAGTCCAAATGTCATTCTGACCCCTCCACGAAAAGGCCTCGTTGTCCTGACCCCTTATCTATCATTTATACATTATGGATAAATAGTGTGGACTTCTAGACTGTTTTTCGTCTGTGGCAGTGTGCAAAAGAGAGCAAGGAGAGAATAAAACAGATTCAAGATCGAGCACCATCAAATGTACAATTGTACATGTAATCTTTTCTTGATATAATACCAGCAGCATTTTAATTGTTTACCATAACCACCCAGACCCAAGTAATAGTTGCTACCTAACTTTGTGCAAACAAACAGCTTCACAGTGCATTTCTCGTTCTTGACAGTTATTCTAGCCTAGGCATGGTTCACATGACCGCTCGTACTTCACGAGCTGTCGTGATAATCATGTCATGTTTCTAGCCTAAAATTTGGATTCTGGTCTCGTAGATGTATTTGATTCTTTCTGGCATTTTCAATCTGTCAGAATCGATAAATACGATTATCTACGAGAGTCTAAATGTTAGGCTAAGTTCGTTCATGTACCTGATTGTACTTATTTTTATATATTTTGTACTTTTACTCAAGTATCCTTTACTTGTAACAGCTAGCATTTCTACATTGCAGTATTAATACTTTTACGTATTAACTAACATTTTCGGTACTTTCTCCACGTGACTTGTCCATTCGTCATGTTGTTGAAGTTGTTCAGTGTTTACAGACAGTGTCATAAGTCTATATTTGTAAATTTTACATACATGGTTTAAATGTTCTGATGAATTGGAAATGGTGGACACTGTTGTAACTTGTAAACAAGTGTAATGCTTTATCAATGTGTCGTCCACAGTGAACAGTCTTTATATTGAATGCATCATGAGTTGTGCTTTCATGTGAAATGTACCCATTATTCTGCAAACTATCAATGAATCAAACTCACCGTCATCATCATCATCGTCGTTGCGGGTATCATAAGCTCTCTGAAGCTCTGCGCTTCGTGTCTCAAGGTTCACCGCAATCTTTCTGAGCTTAGCGAAGAAGCGAGACGTGGGGTCCATGTCTGTTTGTTTGCGTCCAATAAATACAGAAAATGTCAACTATTAAACTGTTGTGCTGTTCAGTGTTCACCCTAGTCTGTCCGTCTGGGCATGGAGTATTCTGGGGAGGGAGAAACGCTTTTTTCGAATGAGGCGCCGTTTCGTTTTGTGTACCTCCGGTTTGTTGTTGCTGTGAGCGGTGTTGCCAGAGTTTTGCGCAGCGCTACAGAAATAAGCGACCAGGTATATAAACGAGTCACAAATTGATTGATTGATTGATTGAAATAATGTATTAACATTTTGCAAAATTACAGTACATTTCAAGCACAAACTCAATACAAAGACTTTTAACTGTGAGTGGACGACCCAATTAAGCATTACACTTGTTTACAAGAGGGTCCACCATGTTCAATTCATCAAAACATTTAGAGACACAAATAGACACTTTATAGTCAAATGCAGCCAGCCACTCCACAAATGAGCAATTTAAATCTAATACCGTATTCATCTGATAATTTCCAGAGAAAACGTGTGGTTTTAATATCTATATATATTAAAATTAAAATAATTGAACACAAATTTGTTTAATAAGGGTTTCTGTCACAAAATATCTTCAGATGGGGTCCGCAGACAATTACATGGGCGTTCTTGGCTTCATATGAACATGTTTGAGAACCACTGGTTTAAACAACATTTAGGAAGCAAGCCCAAAAAAACGCATTCATCGTAAACCCCCCACCAATTCCAATATAATATTTACAACTACAAGCAACTTTACAGAAAAAGAAGCCCAACGTCGCTTATAATAAACCCACATGGCAACGCCGGCTGTAAGGCCAACATATACTTCGTCGCCCAACGGTGTCGTGCGTCAAAATATCAGAACTACAAGCCCACAGCCTGTGACGAATGCGATTCGCTATGGGCTTGTAAGTCTGAGTCTGCTGCTATCGTAAATCCCTTTTTTCTTCTTTTTTATTGTATTATAGCGGAAACAGTTTTATGCCTTTAGTTGACTCTATGCTGCCACCCAACGCTTTGGAGGCGAATTGCAAGAGAGAGGACAAACATTGCAGTGGATTTGTGAAGTAAAGTTCATAACTAAACAATAAGTCACAAAGATTATCTCAGTATTTGGGAAGAAAGTCTCCAGCTACACATTTATTTTCATAAACTTTGTTAAAAGGAGTTTTATTCTGTTCTGTGTTTAGTCACTTTTGAGGTCCGAGGAGGTAGTTGGTCGGTGGAGACATCTTATCACTGATCAGATGTAGATTATTTTGGAGAGTGAATAAATACTGAGCACAAAGCATGAAGGTCACCAGTCTCACCACACACACACACACACACACACCTGTCCTGAACAGAAGCTACCTGGCTGCAGAACTAGGCTACTGAGAACTCAGAGGGCCCCACATTCACCCAGAAAGTAGGTAGGCTCGATCATGTGCCATATTCAGCTAATTTTGAGCATTTTATGTAGACATAGCAGCTATAGTGTATACGTATAGTTACATTATATCGATATTCCACTGTTCTTAGCTTACGTATGATTCATGAGGACTATTTTAATGTGGGCATGAGGACAACTTTTATGTATTTTATCATGTATATACCATGTTTTTGTTCTCGCTTACTGTAAATCGCTCTGGATTAAGAGGGTCTGCCAAATTGTAATTTGTATAAATAGTTCTGACTAAATACATGTTTATTTTTTATTTTTTACATGTGTTACTTCTATGAATACATTTACAGTAGCCTATATTATCACTGTCTATGTTTGTGTTTTTTCATAATACTGTATTTTATACTAGGTTTTGTAGGCCTATGGCAAAGCTTTCCGCCCGACAGTGACAATCAAAATGATGATTATCTAATTATTATTGTTTTCTTATACATTGCTGTCTTTCAAGAGAGCTCTCTCTACTCATAGTACTCAGTGCTCCAGCCATGGCCCTGTTTGGAAAGGTTCTGGAGCCAGTGGGCTACATGCAGACCATGAGGTGAACTCTTATTAAGACAGACTGAACCTATAACAAAAACACGGAACCAATGTCGTTCGTAGGCCACTACTAAAATGTTTAAAATACAGGGGTAGCCATTATGTAGCATATTGTACCTTTGTTAATAAATATGTTAGAATAATATTTCACAAGTCCATCAAATGTAATCTTTGATACAATATAATAAAGTAGTGTGGGGGTAAAAGTTTGAAATGAAATAGTGACTATGTGGGGCTTGATATACTTATACAACACATACCACAAAGAAAATACTGAAGTAAAAGTGTTAAACTAAACGTTCATGTTGCTGTATAGTTCAGCGGTTTTCAAACAGTGGTCCGGGGACCACCATTCCAGGTGGAAATTAAAATGTCCTTGAAAATAAAAAAGTAGTTATGGTTAGTAGAATGAAGTGATAATGTATTTGAATTAACTGAAAGGTTTTGGTTCCGTTGAGGGTCCTGGTCCAGGGGATCTGCTCCCACATGGGAGGCAGCGCCACGGCCGAGGACACAGAGCTGGTGAAGAAGAACCTGGACCTCATTGACCAGGAGCTGGGCACATCGGGGCAGGGCCTCATGAACGACCCGGAAGTCCATCAGCTGGAGGACGACCTGGCTGTGGTCTACTATCAGCTCGGCACCGCGGTAAGGCTGCAGGGGCAGACAGGGGTCATCGGTCGCCATGCTGTAAAAAAAATCAAAGAACAGAGACTGCTATTCAGTAATTGGGTTAACTTAAAACAATAAAAAACAAAATATTTGCTACGGACAAGGCCAAGTCTTGCCACGGGACGGACACGTCGGACACATTGATGACCCCTGCCTCAGAGGGGGGGTGGGGGGTTGGTGGCATGAGGCACGCCAACAGCACACAGGGTGAAGGTGCCCTCCAACAAGTACTTCTAGATTAGATTAGGTTGACTTTATGAAGGCCCTTTGACTGACAGCGGGAGCATGCAATGCAGCCTGTTCAAACGGACTCATTTGATATTTGAACATTTCTTTAGATGCCAATTAAATGTGACATGTTATTTGCGTATTTCATTTGTGGTGCTGATTCAAACTGACTCATTTGATATTTGAACATTTCTTAGATGCCAATTAAATGTGACATGTCATTTGCGTATTTCATTTGTGGTGGGTGCTGATTCTGTTACATCTTTTTAATAGTTTTTATGGTAATAATATTAACAATGCTGCCTTCTCTAAGACCTCCACTGCCATGCCATTTTCATACTGTATAAACTATAAACTGTAGGTTGAGAGTGTACAAATGGACCCAAAAGGGGTAAAATAACACCCTGAATCTTATACTCCACAGGACAAATGAACACACAGTTAATTTGTCCTGTGGAGTGGACACACGTGTCAATGAGAACATTAGGAATTGCACTACGCCCTTGACTGACCTATTCTTACAGAGTTGATCCTGTGGCTCTTCTATTATGGGAGACTCTCTAGGACACTGTACGCCCCAGAACACTAGGACATCAATCCACACCAACTACAGGAAAACTGCACACAAAGACTATATGTAAGCTAAGCTATGTAGTGGCCAGTGGGGTTGGCGTAAGGGCCTTTCCAGTGGATGTTCTCCCCATGACCTTCACAAAAAACATGCAGTAATCCTGGTAATACTGCCTCCCCCTGGTCAGCCGGGGTGAAAGAAATAATGTGTTCCTTCCATGCATAGACATGCATAGACATATAAAGCCTCTTCCGGCTCTGGGGCGTCTGTCATCTCAACGGAAGGCAACATGGAGGCGATGGGGATGCGTGATTGCATCGGCAAGCTTTTCCGAGATTCCTTGCGAAGCATGGCGGAAGCAAAACGGAAGAACGGTAGGCCATTATAGGCCAATCAGAGGCGTGCGTTCATTCAATATTCCGCTTGACTTCCTCCTCCTATTGGAGACAGGTTGCTCCAACGAACTGCAGCGACCAATGAGGCATTTACTGTATATATTTTAATATCTATATGCTCCCATGCGCTACGTCCTATGCCGGAGGAAACACCCCCACTGCTCACTCACTCATGCATTGAAGGAAGCAGGAGCTCAGTTCGGGCCTCAGTCCAGGTTGGCAGAGGGAGAGTATATAGCGCCCAGGATTACAGTTTAGGCATTTTTCACTGGGTGAAAAATGGGTACAAAAACCGTGGGAAAAATAGCCATGATTCTGTTTGTATGCACCTCAGGTTCGGGCTCACCCGGAGTTCGCCAAGCGGGAGAAGGAGGTGTTCTTACAGTACGTCCAGGACTACCGTCTGGAGAGGCAGCTGACGGCGCTCCACAACCGCCTGATGGGCGTGTCCACCCTCACGGACCAGCCCACCCTGCTGGAGGTGCTGGTGCAGAGCCGCAAGCCCAGACGTTGGGAGATGAAGGAGTTCTGTGTGAAGGTGGGTGGAGGGTACTGGGAGATGACGGAGTTCTGTCTGTCTGTCTGTCTGTCTGTCTGTCTGTCTGGAGTTCTGTGTGAAGGTGGGTGGAGTATAGTATAGCAATCCAATTAAAGTGAGATTTAGTGATTGAATATTTAATATTATGGTTAAAACATTGCGATCTGCTGTCTGCACAGACGGAGGAGAGCGTCAGATGTAAGCTGGCCGTTACGCAAGTCGTCGGCGGAAGTGGAGCATTTTCTCCATCCACCAGCTGTCTAAAAACCCGCTTTTTCGGCTGCCGACAGCCGAGACTGTCGGCAGAGCAAAACGGGTTTCCGCTCCTGTCTGGCAGTACCCAGTGCCTGCTGTGTTGTGGGGTAACACAGCCCCAAAGCGTACCATGCACAGTGACTAGTCTGTCTGTCTGTCTGTGCACACGCACGTGCACACACACAGACACACACACACACACACACACACACAGACACACACACACACACACACACACACACACACACACACACACACACACACACACACACACACACAAATATACTCTCTCTCCTCATGCCTTGGGCCTGGTGGAGACAAAAAAATAAAAACTTTGTAAAACTAAGAATAGGTTCATTTCAGACAGTGGACAATATTTCCTCTGTATTTGAAATGTAGCGGAGTGAGCTAGCAAAAAATATAAAAAAATTACTCACACAGACCCACAGTAGCTAGCTACTAAAGTAAATGTACTTTAGTTATACTCTGTCTGGCTCCTTTATAGGCTAGAGTTACATGAACATCATGCCAGACAGCCTTACATAAAGAGATATGCCCAATCCAATCCCAGTGTCCATTTAAAAAAAAGAGAGAGAGAGAGAGAGAGAGAGAGAGAGAGAGAGAGAGAGAGAAAAGAGAGATGAGCACAGCTGTACAGGATTAAAATTTCAGTCTGTGTTGTTGTCCAAAATGATAAATACCACAGAAACGCATCTCAGTCCCGGGGGGAGGGAACGCATGCTGCATCCATCTTCTCAGTATGAAAATAAACTAAATATTTAATTCTGCAGAGTTGAGGGACCTATACTGTTATCTTCTTCTTGCATTCTAAGCTGGCAAAGGCCATATACGTTCTTAACCACTTTCAAGCCCCGTCCCTGTTTTGGGCACAGGCTGTAGCTGAATGGAATGGGTAGAGAGAGAGTGGGCACCATGGAAACAGGAGGTGCCAGCTTTGATTCCTGGCCCTGGCTACGTGTCTTGTGTCTAAGTGGTTAAATATTATATGTACTGATTAGTGTGATGTTTGGCCAACATCTGTAGGAATGAATAATGCAGGCAAAGTTTCACAGCAATCGGACGCTGCGTTCATGATTTGAGGCATTTTGTTCAAAACGATCCACTCCTGCAAACTTTGGAAGCCAATCTTAGCTATTAAGGATGGAATATGAAAATTCCAAAAGACTTGATCACATGACTAGTGATTTGCGTGATTAGGAGTAATATAAAAATAATGTGTTTTGCACTACACTATAGGCTACAACTAGTGTAGCCTATACAACAGGCCAATATTTGGGCCAGAGAGATTCTGCTCTGGCATCCATGCAATGCGCATGGATTTCCCGAGAAAGCTGCTATTTTTATGGCAGCATAGGAAATAATTTAAAAAAGGAGAATGATGAAATGAAAGAACATTTTAATGAAGTGTGTGTGTGTGTGTGTGTGTGTGTGTGTGTGCAATGATAAAGCTGTGGTATTGTGTTGCCAATGACAGCAGTGCCTCTCTCGTTTCCAGTCTATTAACCACTTTGTTGTTTTATGACACGTTGCTCTCCAGAAATAGGCTGACTGCTTTTCCATATTAAATGAATGAATGAGCAGGTTGCTATACAGTGTAGGTCAGAACACAGATGTTTACTGGCCAACAAAACAACCCACCCTGGTTCACTCACTCACTCACTCATTCATGAGCCGACTTTTTCGTGAACCAACTTGACATTGTGAAGTCAATGAAGCACAATGAGGCCTGTTAACCTTTAAGAACTTATCAGCTACAAACATGGACCATACGTATAGTTGATAAGCTCACACGTCATCCTTCACTCCAACACTGCTGTGTGTGTGTGTGTGTGTGTGTGTGTGTGTGTGTGTGTGTGTGTGTGTGTGTGTGTGAGTGTGAGAGAGACTGTGCCTGCCTTTGTACAAATTGAAAATGTCAAATTGAGATATTGGGAGGAAACTAATGCGATTGAAAGTAGGCTACATGCCTGGGTAATACCGAGGCTAGGGGGAAAGACCCACTCAAAATGATTATATAAAACAAAAACATATGGCACTTGATTTGATTTTGATTTGATGGGAATTAAATGAGGTCTGTTTGGAAAAAAAGAACAGTTTGTGAATTCTAGTCTCACGAGGCCATGTGTGCTTTCCTGTTTAAATGAGTGAGTCAAATCAGTCTTAAAATAGCCAGTGTCCTGTTGCTAAACAATTCCCCAAATGCAGCAAACTCCTAGCCTGATTGTCTATTGGCTGGATCCAGGCTAGCAAATTCCAGTCTTCTGTTTCTCAAAAAAGGCTCAAATTGAAATTCGGGAATATCTGCCCCTACGAAACAAAAAATCACACCTGTGTGAAGTGAGGGGCGCTCTAATCAATTATTTACCTTATACCAACCTTGAAACATACCTTAGTTACGTCACCAAGAATGGTGGTCCCTTATTGGCCAAGGGTTTCCACCGACATACCGGCAGCCGATTTGCTCAGACATATATGACGTAAATTCTCCATTCATTGTCAATGGGGTTGTGTTAAGACAGAAACTACATTATAGCTGTTTATAGCGCCCCTCAATAATTTATAATAATAGAAAAAGGATCTGTTCTCTGCTCTCACAGAGGGAAAATGCAATGAGAGAGAGATTACTCTGGTGGTCTCGGGATTCACATCATTCAATGTATCCGTATTGGCATGTATGACGATGATATCGGCTCTCTCCCGTTGCAGATCAACTTTGTCCTCGGCACGGGGCTGCTTTGCCTGTTCACACAGGCCTCGCT
Organism: Protomyctophum bolini; assembly: GCF_963924005.1. Classification (NCBI taxonomy): domain Eukaryota; kingdom Metazoa; phylum Chordata; class Actinopteri; order Myctophiformes; family Myctophidae; genus Protomyctophum; species Protomyctophum bolini. The sequence goes on along the minus strand of NC_137877.1, from coordinate 14,390,390 downwards.
GACGGGCCGCGACCAGGCTCTGCTGATGAAGACCTGGTCCGACCGCATGGGCGCCCTCTATAGGAAGATGAAGACCACAGGGGGCCGCTGCTCCGGCTACTTCCTGGAGCAGGCCGAGGAGGACATCCGGCGGGACCTCCAGGAGGCCATGTGTAACCGCTCGCCGCCCGACGAGGCCGCCGCGGGCATCCTCAAGACCTTGGAGAAGAACTACGACTGGCTCCGCTGGGCGGTGATGCTGCACCCCGCCGTGGGCCCCCTGGAGGACGAGGCAGGGGACGACAAGACCTCAGAGGACAAGACCTCGGAGGACAAGAAGGAGGAGGAGAAGAAGGAGGAGGAGAGCGAAGGTGTGAGAATGACCATCTTAACCATGGGTGCATGTGTTTGATCCGACGTAGCCTACTAACAGTCCATCAGTCCGACACCCTACCCCAAACCCTAACCTATAACCAGGGTTAGTTTTGCCATGCATGTTGGGAGCTACAGGTGAATTTTAACCGGCAACGGGTTCGTTCTAACCTGTCACGCATGTTTGGGAGCCACAGATGAGTTTTATAACCACCAACGGTCACGCATGCCGGGAGCCATGGGTGAGTTTTAACCAGCAACGGGTTAGTTGTAACCGGCCACGCATGTCGGGAGCGACGCTGTTGTCGGGCTAATGCCTGTCGGACGGTTAGTACGTCTAACCAACCTATGCACATCTTAGCCATAGACATTGAAAGGTAGACGTCTCCTTCGGCTCTGGGGCGGGCAAGCTTCCGCGTGTGTCACAGAAACTACCATGTGCGTCACAGAGTGGACGTTCGGTAGGCCTATCAGAAGCAGGTGGGGGCGTGAATAGACATAAATGTGTTAGAAGGCTCGGCTGCATGATATTTTTACAGCGAGATTCTGGCTGGAAAAGACAATTTGGCAATTAGTCACTAGATTGTGCAAATGAATGCAGGTCGCTCCAATGAACTGCAGCGGCGAATGAGGCAGTTTTTATATATCTATGATCTTAGCGGTTGGAATTAGTAGGCTACAGACTACAGAGGCACGTTAGAGTTCAACCAGATATTGTGTTTATTCACCAAAATCCACCAATCAATTCTGTCACCCTCTTGGCATGATGATGATTTCCACCCCTCTGCACAGCTGAAGCTAATTATACACAGCTGAAGCTAATGAGCCTGAACTGTTCCATTCCAAGGGGTGCATTATAACTCTGAAACATGATACACAATACATACATCAATACGGTAATACCTATACAATTAGCACACATACAACTCTTCAGAACTACAAAAATAATGAGTCTTTATCCTTCTTCGTACTATACAACAACAACAAATATTAGCAATTGCAAAAACACATCATAAACCCTGCCTGACTGTGGTCCAGCCCAATCTACTGAAACACACAAACTTCAAACTTCACACTATATACAAACCTATTGCACTCTCTCATCATTATTGCTTAAAGTTAAGTTAAACTGTGGTCTTTCTGTGTGGAGTTTGCATGTTCTCCCCGTGTCCCCTCACAAAAACATGCAGTAATCCTGGTCTCTAAATGACCTCCCCCTGGCCAGCCGGGGTGCCTGATGGAGGGGAAAGGAACTGTTCGGAATAACGTGTAATAACTTCCACGCGCTACGTCCGGCCGGGGAAACTCCCCCCCGTCAGGTGAAAAGAATACTTGGACTCCTCATGCATAGAAGCATGAGGTCAGTCCGCTGCCCCCCAGGTTGGCAGAGGAAGTGTAGTGCCCAGGATTACATTAGATAATGGGTGAAAAAATGGGTTGCAAAATCGTGGGATAAAAACAAACAAACAAATAAAAAATAAAAAAGTTAAGCTGTGGAAATGACTCAAAGTGCAAATGTGCTGTGCAAATAAGGGTTACATGTGCAAACATAAGTAACCGAGGACCTATCTCTCTGTTACAGAAGGCGAGGGCGGGGAGGAAGGCGAGGCCGTCGACGCTGCCACCGACGCTGCGGCCGCCGCCGGCACAAATGCCACTCCCACGCCGCCGCCGCCGACCACCAAGGACCACTTCCTGTCGGTGGCGTCGGAGCCGCCCAGCCCCCACGTGGTGGCGTGCTACCGGGACACGCCCACCTCGCTGGACAAGAGCCGCATCCACCAGCTCATCGTGGACCTGGAGTGGAAGATCCCCAACCCGCCGCCCGAGGTGTACGCCTCTATCGAGGAGGACCCGGGCCGGGCGCGCCGCTACCTGGCCGCACGCATGCAGCGCAAGCTGCGCGAGGGCCTGAGGCCCGGCGTGGCCGTGCACGTGGTGCCCGGACGCATGGAGATGAGGTGCAACTTCCCCCAGGCCTCCTACTACCTCTACGAATACAAACACCGGCTGGCCTCGGGGACCGTCTGTGTGTTTGGATAGGAGAGAGAGAGAGAGAGAGAGAGAGAGAGGGAGAGGGAGAGGGAGAGGGGAAGGGGGAGGGGGAGAGGGAGGGAGGTATCCTATACTACCTGTACAAGTACAAGCACATGACATTGCAGTATTGATACTTTTACTTAACCGAATGTATGCCAATCCCAGGATTTCTCGGGATTCATGCTTGCAACCTCCTTTGCCAACACGAGAAATCTCGGGTTTGTTTAATGTAATTTAATCCAGAATTATTAGTATTTTATTTACCTCTGGTGGCTCCTATACTGTGTACTATAGTCATCGAATATCCAAAATCTCCTCGTGCACTCGCATGCACACGATCTAAAGCATTTTAGAGCTCAGATTGAGATAAAGGACCATGTTTAGATCTTAGTAAAACATTAATTCAAGGTCGCGCTATGCATAATAATAGTTCGAGCGGCAGATCATGGCTGTGAGCGAGACTGCCGTGTACAATGGAGGGCAATTGCTTCCAGGTCGGCCAGATGAGGGCTCTTCTTCTTTGCTTATGTCGCGCATTTCTCTGGCACTAGCCTCACGTTAACGCCTGTGGTAACGGGAGGTAGGGAAAGTAAAAAATATATGTACTTTTCCACCACTGGAGAGAGGTGAAAGAAAGAAAAGTGAGGGCAAGAGATGATGAGAGAGACTGGCAGAGAGCAAAGTGGGTGAGGAAATAGTGAGGTCGGCACTCAGCACAGTTGTTTTCGCAGTAGGTAGAGGCTAAAATCCTCCGTGTTAAAAAGCATTACATAACGATCAGGTCCTGCCCCACATTTGAACTCTGGTACTGCGTCTAAGTGCCGAATTGTTTTACAGCTCAGATGATAGCCTGCCCTGGTTGCTCAGCGGAGGAATTTAAATTTGTCCTTCAGGGAAGTAACACTTGCAACCAGTCGTGTCAAACCAGAACACAGGCCCCTTTTCCACCGGTTGGGAACCGGTTCAGTTCTTTTTGGTTCTTAGTCCATGAGCCAGACCTCCAAAATTCGAACGTTAATTATGAATTGAGTGTGTAAAACCATACCTATATTAAATTGTTATCACCATTTGATTACTTACACAGTTGATTACTTACACAAAGACAATGATTTATTGTATTACAAATCTTAAAAATGTAAATATGCAAATTAGGCATCATATAGGAAAATATGCACAAATATGAAAAAGCTACTATACTGTGGAAGGGTTATCATATATTAATTTACTTACTAATATTGATCCTATAAACAATTTAATATAGGTATGGTTTTGCACACTCAATTAATAATTAACGTTCCAACTTTGGAGGTCATGGACTAAAAACTGGTTCTGAACTGAACCGGTTCCCAACCAGTGGAAAACCAGTGGAAAAGGGGTCTCAATAGAAGAGCAAGGAGACCCTATACAACCACCCCAATTGTAGAAGTTATTATATTGTACTGTATGTACATACTCTGTAAAGTGACACACAGTAGTACAGCACGTACAAATGTGTGAATATACCTCCCCTCCACTCTCCAGGAAGCCATCTTTCATAATTCAACTCAAGCTTACAAAGCTGTATCTTTTTTGGGTCATATCACAGGTATCAATGTATCAACAATTGTTGTTGTCTTTATGTGGTATTTACCTCCAGGTTATTCTATAAAGTCAAATAAACATTGCATCAAATAAAATGTCGAGATTAACTGTGATGAATAATGTTCAGTTCACAGTCCAAATCACCCGTATCTTTCATCTGCAATACCTTCTCTCAACATCTCTCTGTGTTCATGAATGCATGTCCAATGCAGGCAGGCAGGCAGGCAGGCAGACAGGCAGGCAGGCAGGCAGGCAGGCAGGCAGGCAGGCAGGCAGGCAGGCAGGCAGGAAGGCAGGCAGGCAGGCAGGCAGGAAGGCAGGCAGGCAGGCAGGCAGGCAGGCAGGCAGGCAGGCAGGCAGGCAGGCAGGCAGGCAGACAGGCAGACAGACAGACAGACAGACAGACAGACAGACAGACAGACAGACAAATGGCAAATGCCCACTTGACTAAATGTCCAGGTGCTATCCATGGTCTCATATAACTTTATTGTCGTATTCTGTACATTTGGTATTTGTCACGGTAATCTATACAGTCTTAACATAACTTCTGTACAATTCGACACAACCGAATAATGCCCATACGTCTTATACAAGCTCAGTGTCCATGTAATTTCTGTGCAACATCCATGGTACTTGTATAACGTTATTGTCCGGCTCATTCTGTACAATATACTGTAGGTAAATGTGCGTGGTCTTAAACAGCATCGCTATAGGATTAGTATGTACTGTATGTTGTATGATATATAAGATTGTTATATTAGTAGCATCTCTAGGCTAATATATCTGCGGTGTGACACACAACTATAGAGAACCGAAGTCTGACATCGCTGTATATATATATAATATATTAATATATATAATATATTCATTTAAAACGGATGTCCAATAGGCTCTATACACACAGAATAACTCTTCCTAAAGTACTTCAGGGGCCGTTCTCTACTTCCCTCACAGGTGTTAGCGCTGATACTAATGAAGGCTCTGTTCCCTTCTGGTCAAACTGAGTCACAGTACGTTTTAACAGCGGGTGATAGCCTTGCATATTTTATTTGTCTATGGGACCCGGCAACTGCTGGCGATAGCAGGCGAAGAGGCAATAGTCAAAGAGTCGGCGGAGGAACGTGAAAGTAAACGTGAAAGTATTTATATATATCTTTGGACGACATCGTCCGGCGATATAGCCAATCAAATTCATGTGTTTCTTTGTTTACCCTCCACACCGCCAGTACGAGGACATAGCTAATGACAGCAGGAACGCCCACTGGGAGATTTGTGTCGCCCAGACTCGCCGCTGTTCGCCCGATGTTAAAACGCACTGTCAGGGAAACCAGTGGAAACATGACTCTGCTACACCAGTGGGTTTCAAAGTGTCCTTGAATGCATGTCCTATTTCAATGGTTTTCAACCAGTGGTCTGAAAAAATATACTTCTGACTGTGACCCAGGGGTAGCGAGAGTGACGCCAGGACTTCAGTACTCTATATGGTCCGCCATTCCATTGTACAACGTTGGGGGCGAACGTTCTTGGCCCCACACAGCTTTATTGTCCTCTCGGTTCGTTACAATAATACAGTAGATAAGTGGTTCCCAAAGTGTGGTCCGGGGACCTTCAGGGGTCCTTGAGGGAGTCCCGGGGATCCCCAGCTAAATGATAGTTTGGAACCAAACGGACCCTTATGGGTCTGTAACTCTGCGAGTGTACAAATGGAACCAAATGGACCCGTTAGGGTCCATCTGGTTCCATTTAAATGTCCATAGACTAATTGACACTAATTAGCCTGACATGACATGACAGGTACCCCCATAAGAGAAGATCTTTATGGCTCTAGCAGTGATTCTCAACCATTTTCATTTCAAGGACCCCCAGTTTGACATGCAATAGGCTACGGACCCCCATTTAATGGCATTTATTGAGACCCCAATTTGTATTGTTAAATCAATGCTAATTTAACTCTGAGAGTGTACGAAAGGTTCCATTTGTACACTCTCAGAGTTACAGACCCATAAGGGTCCATTTGGTTGCAAACTATCATACAGATGAGGACCCCCTGGAACTCCCTCAAGGACCCCTGGGGGTCCCCGGACCCCACTTTGGGAACCAGGGTTCTAACTAACATATCGTCAAGCGATCGTCCTCCTCGTGTAGGGTCAACTTCTCCACGTCCCTCCTGATATCTGTGAAGTACTCCAGAGCGTCTTGCAGGCCGTCCCAGGACAGGGAGTAGCACTGGCAGTCGGTCACTGCTCGCATCGTGACCAGATGTCTGCTCCTGGTCAGCATGTACATCTCTGGAAGAGAGGGGAAGGGAAGGGAAGGGGGAGAGAACTGATTAACTCAAACCCTAACTCGCACTGTGGTCAGATGTCTCACCCTGGTCAGCATGTACATCTCCGAAAGAGGAGGGGAGGGGAGGGGAGGGGAGGGGAGGGGAGGGGAGGGGAGGGGAGGGGAGGGGAGGGGAAGGGAAGAGACTGCAGACTAGTCAAAACTAGTTAAAACTGTCAAAAGACTGCAAACAGACTGCAGCAGACTGAGCACCATCAACCGACCGCCGATGAGCAAATCCTGTGCAATAACTTTCCATACCAGGAGGTGGCAGCACTGTCTCTCTGTTTCTGGCAAACAGCGCCCCTACTGGTACTCAAACTGGTGCTCCTTAACCAACACATAGGTGAACACATAGGTGAACATCACGGACATTGCTGTTCCTTGGAGTGGTTGCACCACTCAAAAATCATTTGAAAATAGAAGATCTATGTAAGTTTTGTAATAATAAACAAAATCTTCAAAGTAATTTCAAATAATTGTAGTGGAGTAAAAGTACAATATGTGCCTCTGAGATGTAGTGGAGTAAGAAAAAGTATTGAAAATACTCAACATTGTACTTAAGTACAGTACTTGAGTAAATGTACTTAGTTACTTTCCACCACTGCCAATTAAAACGCACATGCGACTAGTGATGCAATAATGAGCTTAATCACATGGGAGATTGAATCCTAAACTTAAAAAAAGAAAAAAAATACCTGACACCAGAAGGGATGATTCGGAACCAGGGTTATGATAGTTAAGCTATATAAAACTATAATTGGCATTTAACATTTTAATTAACTGAAATTAAACCATTCTGTTCATGATAAAATAGCACAATTCTTTTCTACTAGGTCTGTGTCTCATAGGAGGGCTGTGGGCGGTTCATAAACCCACCAGTCTTCTCATCATCATCATTAACATCATCGTTAGGCAGATTTATTTTTTTATATTTATATTTTTATTATCGCGAGAACAATGGCTTCCGCTATAGCATGGTAACTTTCCAGGAATAGAAAGCCTGCAGTTTCTAGTAGCTTGGATTCCCCATCAATGATGTCACTGGAAGACGGGTTTTTGAACTGCCCACAGCCCTCCTATGAGAGACAGACTGAGTAGAAATGAATTGTGCTATTTTATCATGAACTTTAGTGAGGACCAATTATATAAAGATAGGTTGAAAAGTGGTGAGTTAGTTTGGGTCTGACAAAAAACGGATCTGCAAGCCCATCACAACGGGTTGCATAGCGATGCACTGTGAGCTTATACAAACAAACTAAACTAAAACCTTTTATAATAATTAAAACTCAAATTGCACACAAAGGTAAAAAAACTAAATAAAAAATGTAAACTAATGACAAATTAAAATCTATAATAGCTTTGTTTTGAACCTGTTCAAGAAGCCTGAGTCTTTAGTGTTACTTGATGTTCAAATTGATTAAGAAGACCAACTCATAACAAACCCCACAATCCCTGGTCCTCATAAGGGTTTCTAAAAAGCTATGTCAGCCGAAAATTATACAGAAAGTGTGGGCTAAACCTAGAAGAAAGGTTTTGTCCTTAACCTTGAAGGAACTCGAAAAACTCTTTTAATAGATAGGCTACATTTGAACCTTTCTGAAGTGGTCCATTAATAAGGGAGATATTTTAACTTGCGCTGACTTTGTCACCACCAAATGGGACTAGAGCCCGGCACGAAGTTTAATTTCAAGGTCTAACTATTACCCACTTTAACCACATGAACCCCAGCGTCTCTCTTCTGAGGCGGACATAATTCAGTGAGAAATAATAGCCAATCTACAAGCTCACAATGAGCTATTAGATTTTCTGTGAAGAAAAAGAAGAGGAGGAAGTATAATATATCAGAGACCCTGGTCAACCCCGGTCACATCGCTGCATTTCACTGCATCGCTGCACGGCCGAATCGCGATGCATTGCTGAATCGATTATTTTGGGCACCACTATTGTTATTTACCACAGTCCTACTAGACCATAGGAAATTAAATTACATCATGATCTGGCCACAAAAGATCACACGATATACTGAATGGGGGTACTATAGGGGGCTGCCATACTGTGATACTTTGTTATCTCCCCCTTCACATTCAATAGATCCTGTGATCTTTTGTGGTCAGATCTAATTGCCTGGGGTCTAGTAGGACTATAGTAAATAATAATGAAGAAATGGCCATGACAAATTGTAAAATAATATATATATACATTTAACCATATATTCGAATGCCCCCACACTCCTGTCAAAAATAGCTAAAATCGTTAAAACGAAAGAAAGCAGCAAATGAAAAAAAAAAATCAGCACTCTAATAACAACCTAAAACATGAACCTCGGTTACTTGAAAATAAATAATAATTGTCCTTTAAGTACAGTACTCAGAGCCTTAAAGCCAAAAAGAATCCCAAGAAAATTACTTTTTGCAAATCTGCACTGATCTCCTTAAATGACCCCTATGAAATCCTCCGGACTGAAATCCGTCCCCAGGACTGAGAACTTTAAGCCCCGAGTACTTGAGTAAATGTACTAATAACTTAGCTACTGGTTAGTGGTTACCTCCAAAGTATTCTCCGTCACACAGCTCCTTCTCGAAGTCCGGGTCTCCTTCTCGAAGTCCCTCCATGCAGACCTGTCCGTGGTCTATGAAGTACATGCGGTCCGCGGGCGCGTTCTGGTGAACGATGACGTCACCCTGCTGGTACATGTTGTACTCCATCTTGTGGAGGACGGCGTTGAGGAACGTTGGGTCCCGGTTCTGGAAGAACGGAACCTTCTCCAGGAGGCGGAGGCACAACACTGACAGGAGTTGCTGAAACACAAAGGCAGGCAGGCAGGCAGGCAGGCACGCACGCACGCACGCACGCACGCACGCACGCACACACACACAGAGAGATCGAGTACACGGTAACGGCATGACATTGACAACAAAGTATACTGTATAGGTCTGCACTGTACGTACTGGCAAAACATAACGATTAAAATGAATCCAACCAAACAGGAATAACAATAAAACAGTACTACTATAATTGGGTGAAATCTCTGTACGTCCGTAATGTCTCAATCCCCATATGGAGTAGACCCTGATGTCAATGTTCTAAAGCCATAGTACTGACTAATAATAATAAGTTAATATAGATTAATAAAATGTTCAACATAATGTCATCCGGTGGACATTTTTATTACAACAGCCCTGGAGAAAGCAGTGGGAGGAATTAACGACTAAATGTGGACAAGTAAAAGGTGTAAAAGAAAATTGGCTACTGCTTAAAAGTATCACACTCGTGTGAACTGAGCAGTGCAGGCTGCTCAGCAACACCCCAGGCTGCGCTGGCTGCTTTTAGGCTGCTCAACAGTGTGCCCCGAATGCTGCACGGGTCAATGGGTCATACTCTAAACAGACATACATACATACTCGGTCACTCATTGGAACGGTTTGGCACCGCAAAAAAAAAACTGCATGCACGCACACGTGTGAACTGAGAGGTGCAGGCTTGTGTGTGTGTGCGTGTGTGTGTGTGTGACCCGAATGCGACCCCAATTAGCTGACTGCTCAGTGAGCTGCTCAACAGTGTGTGACTCGAATGCGGCCCCACTCATCTGCAGGGGTCAATAGGTCGTACTCTAAACAGACAGACATAGAGAGACACACCGCCCTTTATTGGAGCGGCGTTCACCAAGAGAGAGAGAGAGAGAGAGAGAGAGAGAGAGTGTGTGTATACCTCTTTCAATGCAGAGGAGACAGTGTCCATAACCTCCTTCTCGTCGAACCATTTTCCTCCGTAGCGGAACTGGTAGTACTTGCTGATGCGAAGCTGCAGTTCTGGCGGCAGCTTCATAAAGGTCATGTAGTGTTCCAGTCGGCTCACCTGTGGAGAAACGTATGGCTGTTGTGAGTGGTGTCACGCGAGGCGACCTTACCTGACATAAAGTCAGTTGATGGAAAAAGTACATACATTTTGTTTCACAAGCAAAAGCATCACTAATAGTTGCATGAAGCAAAGGGCCGGAATTCAACATTTACTGAAGTAAAAGTACAAAAGTATTGGAATCAAAATGTACCAAAGTGCCAAAAGTACAAAGTACTCTTTGTGCCGTATGCACATCATCTCATTTCAAGTTTTCAAATGTATAAAAACCTTCTACAAGCTCACAAGGCGATGCATTGTGAGCTTGTAGATCGGCTATTTCAAATGGCCGAAATGTATGTAGGGCTGAAGTGGGTAATGTATGTTTATTGTTTTGTAATATTAATTCAAATCTATAAAGTAACTACAGCTGTCAATTGTAATTTCCACCACTGACACTTTGTAGTGAATGCTTGGCTAAGGATCCCTTGGCTTGCATATATTATATAGGGATGGTTGATTCCTATTTTTAGCTGTGTTATTAGCGAGATGGGGGGTGGAGGGCTATTATACTTCAAAATAGTCCAATCAAATCAACGTCTGAACTCTTCTCGGCTGGCCGATCCGAAGACATTTCAGAGAAGATGAAGGTAATAGTGCCACATGTGCTTTGAGCAGATTACTGAGAACACCAAGCACTCGTTTCTCCTCCGGGCAGCACACCCCCACCCCCCACGCCTCCGCCTCCTTCTGCCCCTTTTTCCATACACGTCTGTCACGTTTTTTCCCCCTTTACTTTATACCTGATTAAGCAGTTTTTGTATTGACCTATTTACAATGTCAATCAAGCTTGTTTGTTAAATGTAGGCTATATAATTGTACAATCCTATGCGGTAGGCTACATTAATGTCTGTAGTTAATATGAATGCCTGTACATACAGTAGCCCACTTTATTAGTGGGATTCAGCGTTTTAGCCAAATAGCGATGTAATTAAGCATAACAATATCATTTGAAAATGCATCTCTCTTCAACAAATGGGAGCCAGCGGTCCTTTTCATAATTCAGTGTTTTAGCCAAAGCGATGCAGGCCAAATTATCATATTATTTTCATCCCATACCAAAATTGTGTCATGTGCGTGTGTGTGAGTGTGTGATTCTGAACTGTGTGTGTGTGACTGTGTGTGTGTGTGTGACTGTGTGTGTGTGTGTGTGTGTGTGTGTGTGTGTGTGTGTGTGTGTGTGTGTGTGTGTGTGTGTGTGTGTGTGTTGACACTACACACACACGCAGAAGAACTGGGAGGCGGAGGCGCGGGGGGTGCGCTGCCCGGAATGATGTAGAAATGATTGCTTCGCGTTCAGAACTCTGGTCTGGTGTACCAGACCAGAGTTACTGTATTACTGTATTACTTTCGTTCTCCTCTTGGAGTAGCTATTCTTGGAGTATTTTTGCGACCAAAGGTCTCAGATTACTATGAGAACATGCAAAACCCGTCAGTCGTTCGGTCGATCACGCCTCCCTCCATATATGGTTGCCAGTCCATTACGCCTCGTGACGTCACGCCTACAATCCCTGTTATGCCCATCACCTACATCTGCATATATGGAGCCGGCCAGCAAATCTACATCTCTGACCTCACTGACACCAGATTAACAGTTTAACATGTGTGTTCCGTACAACACATGGATCTCCATATGTGGAGCTGACTATCATCACCTGGCTCTCCATATATGAAGATCACGACACTGACGTCATCAAACCCTGGATAGCCAGTCATGGTTTGACATACTAGATCTGCATATGGAGCCGGCCAGCAACTCTACATCTGATCTGACCTCACTGACACCAGATTCATAGTTTAACTCGCCCTCAGGGCGGCCTACTGGTGTTATATATATGTTCATGCTGACGTGTATATGTATTGTATTGTATTGTTTTGTTTACTCCGGGCAGATCACACGCCAAGAGAAATTCCAATCAATGTTTCATTGAAATGGATATCATATATGAATTATTGAGTCTTGAAACTTGAACACTGGCTTGCTTTTCTTGCATTTTATTTTGTCACGGTATTTGCACTGTCTGTGCCCTGTTCAGTTGATGTTGATACGGTTCTCTTCAGATAAAGGGGACGAGGGACGTCATATTTCTTCGAAACGTCTAACAGCACTTGTACGTTGTCAGCAGAATGTCACTGACAATTGATAACGTCACACGATTTATGTACGAATTAAGCTTGCTGCTGACACACAAACACATTATATGGAACCCACATCCACAGTTTCAGCCCACAATCCTTCTCTTTTTTTCCTTTCTTCTTCATTTAGCCGACAAACTAGACTAGAGTCTCGCTCATATGGATTTCAGGTCCTCCATAAAGAGCTGGCTGCATAGCAGCTGGACCTCACCCCTAACCATCCATCTATCTAGAGCTGGCTGCATAGCAGCTGGACCTCACCCCTAACCATCCATCTATCTAGAGCTGGCTGCATAGCAGCTGGACCTCATCCCTAACCATCCATCTATCTAGAGCTGGCTGCATAGCAGCTGGACCTCATCCCTAACCATCCATCTATCTAGAGCTGGCTGCATAGCAGCTGGACCTCACCCCTAACCATCCATCTATCTAGAGCTGGCTGCATAGCAGCTGGACCTCACCCCTAACCATCCATCTATCTAGAGCTGGCTGCATAGCAGCTGGACCTCACCCCTAACCATCCATCTATCTAGAGCTGGCTGCATAGCAGCTGGACCTCATCCCTAACCATCCATCTATCTAGAGCTGGCTGCATAGCAGCTGGACCTCATCCCTAACCATCCATCTATCTAGAGCTGGCTGCATAGCAGCTGGACCTCATCCCTAACCATCCATCTATCTAGAGCTGGCTGCATAGCAGCTGGACCTCATCCCTAACCATCCATCTATCTAGAGCTGGCTGCATAGCAGCTGGACCTCATCCCTAACCATCCATCTATCTAGAGCTGGCTGCATAGCAGCTGGACCTCATCCCTAACCATCCATCTATCTAGCCATCAATACATCTATCCATCCATCTATTTCATTTAGAGCAGCGAATTATTTTTACCCCCCTAATTCTCCTCAATTTAGTCGTTATGCCAGTTAATTCCTCCCCACACATATGTCTGTATTGTCACTGCTGTTGTATCCTTGCTGGCTCTCCTGCCAGTGCCAGTGAGGAGCCCCCACCGGGAGGACGTAGAGCCCACTTTGTCCTACTCCCCCTGGTTCGTAGGAATACATGCAGTGACAAATAGCACCCTCCCCGCTCCTCTGTGTTAGCACGGACGCCGAACAAAGCCAGATTGCACCACGGTAGGTAGATTCGAACCCACAACCTGGATTATTATTCATCATTGATTTTTATATTTCTGCACGTCTCTGCTACCAACAGAGCTGTGGCTCACTATTTACACACACATTTACAGTCAAAAGACCACAATAAGCGTTTTTGGTGTTTTGTCCATTCGAACAGATAAGTACAAAAAATAAATTACAGCATCATCCAGCTGATAACCGCTCAGACGGCTGTGATTATCGCACCGGGGGGGAGGGGAGGGGGGGGGGGGGGGTATCTGTTATTATAGGGGATAAGTACATGTCTTGCTCAAGGACACGTATAGTGGTGGAGCCGGGGTTGGAGCCGGAAACCTTTTGCTCCAGCCACCCGGCAGGTGGAACTGCTTTTTCTGTCGTGACTTCCACGTCACCCACAGTAGTAGTAGTCTCTCGAGACCTTATTGACGGGTGCCATTTTCCCTTTGTTTTCCCAGATTGCCCGCGGAGCAACACAGAGAATGCATGTGGAACCCCTAATGTACATGGTGGCATTCGTCTTGTGCTCTATTATACCAAAGTTTCAGCTGCACTGCATAAAATGGTATAGTAAAAGTACACGGTGCCACTGCTTATTCTGCTTAACCCATTTAGACCTGTTGCAACCTATACAGTACGTTGTTATATACCTTTCAATCCTGGAGCTATCTCTGTGTATCATTAGTTAGGAACATAATTATTATTTTTCAAGTTTTTAATAGGAATGTGAAGGTTTTCAGAAACCTTTAGAAGGTTTAGAAGGCATATGTTTAAAATTGGCCTCAGGTCTAAATGGGTTAAAGTCGAAATCATACATAACATAACACATAACAAACACCGCAATACAAATCTGTGTTTTGCTAGTGGAGTTGATAAATAAAGCAATGTGTCGTATAGACATGTGAACGCCTTACACAGTAAAACCCTAAAAGTGTTAATTTAACTTTGAGAGGGTGCCAACTGGAACCAAATGGAACCTTACGCGGGTCCATTTGGTAACGTCTCGTTACCAATGTGGCTCTCAGAGTTCTTAACACATAAAGGGTAGAGAGGTCGTTATTATTAATAAAGTGTCACCCATCATTAGGACCTTGCTCTTGTACTCTTTGGCTGCCGGGTCGGTGTTGGCTATCATGTTGGTAGCGTTGGCCACCAGCACCGTGTACATCATGCAGCCAGACACCATGCTAACCATCACGATCCACATCTCAACGTAATCTGAGAAGCAGACAAAAGCAAACAAACAAAACCTGTGTCACCACTTTCTACTTGCGGGTGGATTTCTGCAGGTATAACCAGGGGTGAGCTGTTGGTATAGGGCTATCCTATCCAGGGCAGGGCGCCACCCGGGTAGTTTTGGAAGATGCACGCAAGCCCGCACAGCCATTCGCAGTTTTTGCACCTCGCTAAACTCAGTAAAAACCTGCTGATCGACGCTGAGTGTCACAGCTTGACAACAGGAACGACCGACCTTGGATGCATATCTGCATATCAATCGTGACGGTCCATTGTGTTCGATCTACTAAAGTGTCTGAAGTAGGCCTAGTGTAAAGAGTTGGAGAACAGTGGCTGATGGATTCATGAACAAATTAGATTACAGAGGTGACGTTTGCAAGGTAAATGCATAATTATGATGACACGAAAGTTTTGCAAGTAAATATACAATTTGACATGCTGAATGTTTTGGCTCAATAAATAGGCCTACATTAGATTTCAATTTATATTCAATTAGTGATCGTTCGTGAGCGCATGCGCGTGTGAGCGCATGCGCGTGTGCGCGACGTAGCCCCACTATAGTTAAAAAGTCCACAGCACATCCCTGGGTATAACGTCTATATAAAACACTGCACGTATATGTTTTTCTACTTTCTTTCTAGATTTTCTTCCATTGTAAATAATATACTGCTTTGATTTGACTTATGTGCCAAAATAAAACAGAATTAAACTGCCTTGCTGCACCAAAGGCAGGGAGTTCTACACCACGTGGTCTACGTGTGTGAACGGGGACTTCAAAAGAGCGCTATACTCAGCACTCTGTGGAAAAAGGATAGAATATACATGTAACTTTGGTCTGTGAAGGTCGGCGATTGAATTACCGGGAAAGGAAAGGAAAAATCAATGAGGCTTACTTGTTGGTGCGTCCATGGAGCCATAGGACAACGCCACCATCTGAGACAGAGCGCGGAACACCCCCCACGAGTACTTCACTCCCACTGAGGCGTTCTGCATGGGTGGGGAGAGATTGCATCATCAGTTTGCTTCACAAACATTAACAACTGCATGCCACAAAATTAGCTTTTGCGTCCCTTCGGCGAAATTCAATGTTGCAGCGCAATTTCAATGAGAGATAATTAAACGAAGAACGCAACACATATTACCATAACAAAGGAACCCCAAACTAGACCTGCTACCTAGTCACCTAACTCATCTAGAGAACAGTCTAAAGTAGGCTAATTAATACACAGTAAGACAAATTAGGGTAAACATTTAAATTATACTCTGCTGCAACAAGGAAATTGCATAACAAATCCATACATTGTTACTCATTCTATACCAGGATGCTGTTTATCCCCACCCCTCCTGTGGGGTAATTTGTGCATGCATGACATTATAGGTGGTGAAAATAAATTGTATTTATGATTTATGTACCGTATGCACGTATGTATGTACCGGTACGTATGTACGTACTGTATGCACACACACACACACACACACACACACACACACACACACACACACACACACACACACACACACACACACACACACACACACACACACACACACACACACACACACACACACACACACACACACACACACACACACACACACACACACACACACACACACACACACACACACACACACACACAACTCTGGGTGTACATTTGGTTCCATTTGTACCCTCTCTGAGTTTGGTTCCTAACTATCATTTAGCTGGGGACCCCCTGGAACTCCCTCAAGGACCCCTGGGGATCCCCTGGAACCCACTTTAGGAACCACTGCCTTACGGGAACTATAAACATGATGAAAGTGTGTGTAGAGTAAAGTGCGCCTCCCTCACCATCAGTGTTGTTTTTGTAAAACTAAGACGAAAAATGTTCGTCGACTACTTTTTTTCCACTGACGAAAACTAAATGGAAACTAAATTAGAACTAAGCTATGCTGACTAAAACTAAGACTAAATGTATTGACAATTTCGTCCACAGCTAAGAACTAGACTAAAATAAAGGGGACTGGGTGGATAGGACAAGAGATCCAGTATAAGTCATTTTACACTTGGTTGCATGCTGAAAATAGCAGATCTACAAGCTCACAACGCGCATGGCTATTTTGTGTAAAACCAGTCATTAGTCGGCTAAATCAGCTGTAGATTTAGATTTAACACTAAAACATTCCAGGTGACTAAAATGTGACTAAAACCAAATGAAAACTATTCAAGGGAAATGAATTATAAAATAAAATAAAATAAAATAAAATAAAATAAAATAAAATAAAATAAAATAAAATAAAATAAAATAAAATAAAATAAAATAAAATAAAATAAAATAAAATAAAATAAAATAAAATAAAATAAAATAAAATAACAGCAGTGCTCACCATGAGGTTTTCGTTGCGCACCCAGCAGTCCGAGGGGAACTCCTGCAGCATTGGGACAAAGTACTGGATGCAGCCGTTCCAGTGGCACAGCAGGAAGATCATCATGAACAGAGACAGGATGCGGAAGAAGATGCGAACCACGTCCAGGTTGGCGTTGGAAACCTGCGCGACCGCCGCCACAGAACACGTTATGTGACCATTGTGTGATATTTGACGAGTAAAGGCATTCCACTGTGGCATATAACATATAGGATAATAAAAACATATGGCACATGGTTCCCAAAGTTTTTAGCTCAATAGACCCAAACTATTGTGAAAATAGCTGATCTACAAGATCACAACGTCACGCATAATAGGCGACACCTTGTAGATCAGTTATTTTCACTAGTTCTTAGTTTTTTTAAGTTTTTTATTCCTGTCATTTCTTTGATATATTTTTGAAATTGATGACATATTGAAAAAGAAAGCTGAAATGTAGTTTTATTTTCTGAAAATGATTTCCAAAATCCTTTGAAATAATGAAAAATCACACCTGTGTGAACTGAGTGGTGCAACAGTCCGTGCTCAGACAGACACAGGGACACGCATACATTTACCCGTCTGAAGTGAGTGGTACTGTACTGTACTGTACTGTACTGTACTGTACTGTACTGTACTGCACTGTACTGCACTGTACTGTACTGTACTGTACTGTACTGTACTGGCCTCTGTGTATGTGTCTGTGTGTTAGGCTGCACAACAGTGACACTTGGTGGTGACAATATGCTATTTCCGTGCTCGGACCCAGGGACACAGCCAGGGACACAGCCAGCCAGGCCGGGCTGTCTATAGGAGTGGTTGCACCACTCAAAAATGTGACCCATACAAATTGGATACAGATGTCTCACCTGCACGCGAGACTATATTTACACAAATGCCCATAATGTTCTACATCTGTTACTGTTCCTGTTGGCTGCATCTTGTGGGCATCCACCCGCCTGGAGTGGAAACCAAACAAAGCTGCCAGAGCTATAATAGTCTGCCCATGCCACGCTATATGTACAGTTTGTACACTCACACATCTGTGCCTGCTGCTATTTTCACCTCATCTCTGACCTGCTTGTAAATGTTATTTTCACTCCGCTCATGTCAGGAACCGAACATTTGAACATTCGACCTGTTTTTGTTTTCCTTGTTTGCCTTTCCTGAAAACTACAAACGATGGGAGCTTCTACGAAAGAATGATGTCGCCCGCTTCCTTGCACCTGTGAAGCCGATGTGACAGTAACGTTGATTGTTTAAAGCAGTGGTTTTCAACCAGTGGTCCGGGGACCACCAGTGGTCCTTCAGGGGGTTTCAGGTGGTCCCATAAAGAATAGAGAGTTGGTAACCAAATAGACCCTTATAGATCTTTAACTCTTGAGAGCGTTCCATTGCTAGAACCTTTATTTGTAGTTGTTACGTCTCCACCGAAGAGGTCCAGCTGTTATTTTGTGCAAATTTCCCCTAATATAAGCCCTCAATGGGGTTTGGGTTTTTGTGCTATTTCGATTAGTTCCATCGAAATAAGTAGTAAAGTGTGCCGCTTGGGATACTATTTACATTATGAAGAGAGGATATAAAAAATAAAATATAAAATAAATTGAGCGATGGAAATAAGCGAATTAGCACAACACCCCAATGCCCCATTCAATTCAATGCAATTCATTGGCTTATGTTAGGGGAAATAGCCAATAATGCGCTTTTGCACAAAATAACACCTGGACCTCTTTGGTGGGGACGTAACAACTACATATAAAGGTAAGAAAGCCTTCTAGCATGGAATTCTCCTTTAATTTAAAAATCCACATCATAATTAGAAAATGTAGAATAATTATTTTGATCAATGTTTGCCTGTTATCTCTCCTAACGGGATCACAAATGTGGAAAAGTTTTGGGTCTGGCTAAATCTCATCAAATGATGGTCCGTGGCTCAAATGCTGAATAAATAATGGGGTTTGAAAACCACTGGTTTAAAGGCCTTGTATGTAACTTTGCCTTAAGTCTACTCTTTACATGATACGCCAGCCCTTATCAGCTACCGGAGTAGTGTGGTGATGGCGTTTACCTGCAGAAACACATTGTTTTGGGGCATACAGTAGCAGTCCATTTTGTGGTTTCACTCCAAAAAACAAACAAAAAACGAAGGCGTTTTTCCCATAGAAATTTCCAAACATATTGATATCAATTATTTTAAGCCTAGAATCAAGCCATGGTGAATCATGACCATAAAAATCATGACCTAAACAAATTAAAATAAAACAAAAGTGTTTTGATTTAAGTATGTATTAATTAAATAACCAATCAAATGTTTTATGGTCATGATTCACCAGGACCAATGCTATGCCGTATTGAGGGAAATTATTTGTTAAAAAGAAAAGTAAACACAGTGCAAAGTTACATTTATAAGTAGCCTTGCCGAGCCATGAGGCCCACAGGGCAGGAGCCTATCTCCTGTTTCTGTAGCGTGAGGCAGCTTGATGTACAAGTACACCCCCTGAACATGACCCTAGGGCCTAGTATGTTGCAGGGACTTAACCCCAATCCAACTCTTGAGTATTTGGTATGACCCAGCCAGGGATTGAACCCCAACCTCCCAGTTTCAGGGCGGACACTCTAACCACAAGGCCACTGAGCTGGTTACATGCATACTGTGCCTTTAATGTAAATTTAAATTTATTATAGATTATTCTACCTATAATTTATTACGCTCTTGGTTGAATGCTTGATTCTGATTGGTCAAACACTGTTATGTGTTTAACAGTCTAATCAAAGGCTCAGAGCACGTGGCTGTGCTGCTTGGCTTTTACGCTGTATCCAACATATAGTCATGTAAACAAACACAATATAATTTACAACTAAATGTTGCTCTGAAGAATGTTATTGAAAACTTTCTAAGCTAGAAATAGACAGTAGCCGGAAGTTGATTCTATTTGATCAACACTCACTTCCTTGTTTTCCGATGTGTGCTGCGCTGGGCAGACGGCCAGAACAGCACTTAGTTTTGTTGTTACTTTTGGGTCAATTAATTAATTTATTCATTAAGTAGCCGTGTAATAAGCAGGATAATTGATGGGTCTGCGGTCATTATCAAGAAATTAAATCCCTTCGGGATGATTAGACACCTCCGCTAATGCACCGGCGTCGGTACCTAATCACCCTGTCTGGATTTTATTTCTCGATAATGACCGCCACAACCATCAATTATCCCTAGTTGCATAACGCGTATTTTCTTTCTTTTTTCCCAGGTAAAACTCCTCATACGTTAGTAGTGAAGGTGACACAACGAGAGCACCTTCTAAACTAAATTTGTTGATATGGAACAAAGCCTCAAAATGCTCCTTCTTAAACTAAGTTGTGTTGTATATTTGGAACATAACACTGTGAAGCTGTTCACAAAAAGTTTACCTGACTTTGCTACAACAGGGAAAACATGCACACTATTTTTTACTCTTTCTTGCTTTTCTTTATTCTATCCCTTTGTTTGCTGTGCTTGCTGTGTTTTTGGTTGCTGTTTTGAATGTTATGCTATCTATGCTGCTGCATTGTCTGAAGGAAGCCAAACTAAAATAAGTTTTATTCTTATGTAGCTGTACAGAAGATGTAACAATAAAGTACAACCTTGAACCCTTGAAACTCTTAACCACCTCTTAACCACAAGAGACAAGCTGTGCCTGTCAAATTAAGTGACCTAGTCGCTAATGATCAGCACGGTGTCATGAACTCACTGCAATTCCACACAAAGACGTCATTAGACCCGACTAGGCAGGTGGAGTATCTGGTAGAGAGCTTGGTAGGATTCAAACGTACGTACTTTCTCCACTTCGTTGAAGAACCTGACCAGCCGGGACACGCGCACCAGTCTGACGAGGCTGAGGATTCGGACGAACATGAGGATCCTCATCATTTTGTTGGTCTTCTGGTCGCTGTGGTCTTTTGGTAAATAGGCCTACGACATTCGATAAACAACAAACATTGTGTTTAAGTTTAGTTCCATCCGTAGACCTGCTACCATATGCAGGGCTCTGAAGCCTGATTTAACCATGGTTGCGCATTGTGTCTCACATCGTAAATAGCAGATCTACAAGCTAAATAAAGTAAAATCAAATCAAATCGAATTATAGATATCTGCGATGTTCGATAGCGAGACACGGGAGCGCAACTATAAATCAGCCGTAATTTGATTTGACTTTAGAGTCCTTTCATGCAATTTGCATTTGATCCACCCTAAGGAGCGATGAGCGGCCGCTGTGAGTGTGAAGTGCTGTGGGACCAGGTTGGTCCCCGGGCGCTGCACAGTCAGGGACACAGTCAGGGTAAAGCATTGGTCAAGGGCACTGTCAGGAGTTCCTATAATGGGCTCCATCTTGCGCCACCCTTATCCCTTATCCCTAAACTTATTTGCCATTTTATTACTATTTCGAAAATCATTTTAAAATAGTTCAACTAGCCGATCTACATCTACACGTTGTGAGCTTGTAGGTCAGCTATTTGAACTATTTTAAAACGTTTTTTTTAAATAGTATAAAAATGGCAAATAAGTTTAGGGATAAGGGTTAAGGGGTGGCGCAAGATATAGCCCATAGTACGCATGAGTTTTGGTATAGAAGGAAACGGGAGAGCCTCGAGAAAAACCCAACGCAAACACGGGGAGAACATGCAACTCATGCAAACATGCAAACCTCTCTCTGCACTACCCGGGAGTCCGGGACCTTGCTGTAAGGTACCCGGGAGGACCGGGACCTTGCTGTGAGGCAACAGTACAAGTTAACCAACTGTCTGTGCCACCATGCAGGGTCACAATGATGGCTGTGTTGGTCAGACAGCCTTTCCGCCCCGAAAACAAATATCTTGCAAATGACTGCCTGGGTTGCCATTTTGTTGAGCACCTTTTTAAGCTGTCCCCAGACATGACCCCTACTAGTTTACAGACATGACCCCTACTAGTTTCGGTGACCCAACGATGGCCTTTACTCTAGCACCACCCTCAGGCCAAACTTTCCACACACACACACACACACACACACACACACACACACACACACACACACACACACACACACACACACACACACACACAGTGATCTCAACATGAAACATGGTGAGTGAGTGCCTTCCTGCTCCCTGAAGGTGAACCCTATGGTGCATTCACACTGGATACTGCGACACATTGTGAGCTTGTAGATCGGCTATTTTCAAATGGCCGAAATGAAGTGGTTAATGTAGGCTAGTGTTTTGAAAGTGTTTTTGAAAGTACAAGATTTGGATCTGAGATATAGTGGAGTAGAAGTAAAAGTAAATCAATCCAGGAAAATTGGAACACAACCTTATAGCTAAACAGTACTAGTTGAAATATGTTTCTGATAACATTTCAGATGAGAAATAGGCAATGCAGAAACATAATCTTCAGTCTATTTGATCAGCGCTGTCAACCTTTATCGTCCGATCAAATCGCAGAGAGCTGGAATGAGTCACGACGGTGGACAGACCTCATTTGCATTTAAAGTTTAACTCTATGTAAATTTCAGGCGCAATGACCAAAAACCTTGCCATGTTATGTGCATCATGCACCGCGCAGTCGCACCAGACGGTATCCATTGAAAATGAATAGGATCCTCCAGATCCTCTGCTAAAGCATCCAATGTTGAATGCACCACTATTATATGCACTAGTATACATCGCAACTATAATTTGAATGACCCCATGTCTCGTCCTCTAGTCTAGTGCCACCCTCAGGCCAAAGGAATAGGAATACACACACAGAGACACACACACACACACACACACACACACACACACACACACACACACACACACACACAGCCGGAATTACCCTCCCAAGGGCCCCCGGGCTAGACAAAATTTCATGGTGCATTTCGGTCGCGCAGCCCCCCGAGAGAGAGAGAGAGGGATAGAGAGAGAGAAAGAGGGACTGACTGACTGACTGACTGACTAACTGTAGTCGCTGTGCATGGCAGGCTGCCATGCACAGCGACATTGGCAGGAGTTTCCACAGCTATCCCACCACAACACAGCGTCACTGTCTGCAGTACAGACAGCAGAGCAGAAGCTCTCAATGTTTTAACCATAATACTAAATATACAATAAATAACTGGATTGCAATAATTTACAATTTCAAATCATTATTATTCAAGGCGATCTCCACATGCAGTGCATTATTTTACAACCAATTATATATTTGGAGGAGGGGCCCCCCCAGGGCGACTGGTATATATGTGTGTGTCCATATCCACCTTTCCTACTTTTCTATCTTTCTCTTTCATCTCTCTCTCTCCCTCCCTCCCCATCTGTCACTCTCCAGTTCTTTTCTTCCTCCCATCCCTCCCTCCCTGAATGTCATTAATATAACATAAACACAGGGAACCTCAATGGTATCTCAAATGTGAGGCCCAAAACAGCACCAACGCAACTCCTTGCAACAAAACAGTTTTAAGGACATGTCACACCAATGCAACTCCTTGCAACAAAACAGTTTTAAGAACATGTCACACCAATGTAACTCCTTGCAACAAAACAGTTTTAAGGACATGTCAGACCAATGCAACTCTTTCATGCAACTACGTGCAACTACTCGCAAACCGTTTGGCTGCAAGGAGTTGCCTAACAGGCACCTCAAAGATAAAACAGGCAGATTTTGTGGACCCCATGACTTTTCCTCTAGCGCCACCCTTTGGACAAATCCAAGTTGGAGCAGCACAGCCTCTTAAACTATCAATCAACGGTAATGAAGCGCATACAGTAATTCTATCATGCAGCTAAAACAAACCATACCATGTACATTAGAGTTTGAGCAAGTGAACTACATCAACAAAGCATTCCTTATTACCGCAATTAAAAGTATGTATCCTATAGGGAAAGCTGCTATCACATCCGGTATGAACCATGACCTCAGGTAGTTCACACGGATCAGTTTGACATCCAGGATAGCCATCTGTGAAAAGGCACAGGACAGCAATGTGAGTCAATGCACACAGCCCTGTCAAATCAGAAACCTAACACTCCAACTACATTTTTACGAGAATATTTTTCCTCAAATCGAGTCGGCATGAAATCAGGACATCGGTTCTCTAAACAGATGCCAAAATGTCATATTTTAATTACACTTCTCAAACGAACTCTGCCTTGGGTATCATTTGACAGGATCAAAGCAGATTTATTTGACCAAAGCAGATGTTCAAGGTCACTGTTAAACCACAGCACAGACATCTGGCTGTGATCAGTTGCCATTATACGTATGCCGGATAAGAGACACTTGCCTCCAGCAAGTAAAGCTGGAGGAAAACAAACATTCTATAATCTAAAAACTTGATTGCAAATGTTCTATGAAATGACAGGTGCCGACTTTGCCAAAGGCAACGGTGGGGGATTTATTCATCTAGTCCTTCGTGTAGCTATTGCTTAGATTACATATAGAGGAAGTGAGAGATTGCATGGGCTGCACAGGGATTATAATCCCCCTGATTGTAGCTGAAAATAGAGTAGCCTATAATATAGCAGCCGTTTTCACCTCAGCATCCTCTGGTATGATTCCCATTCGGAAATTCAGGGCCACGTCAATTAGGAACAGCGTGTCTGAGAACACGTTAAAGCCCTCCCATCCAAGCCCATTATCTCCGTCCAGAAAAGCAATCTCCATCGGAATCCCAATCAGGTTCAGAAATGTGATGGCCATCATGCACATAATGTAATAACTCCTGAAAGAGAGGGGAGACAAAGAACTCTCTGAGATACAAATTGATGAATTAGAACTCTGAGGAGACTTATTGCATTTTTATTTGATTTGTGATATTCATTCTGCTATGTTTGCACATTGCAGAAGCTGCCACCAAGTTATGCCACCACTGTGTGTACTTTGTCGTTGATTTGATATTATGTTGATGTTATTAGTTACTCTACATTTGGGGCTCAGATGCTGCCTCTCAAGTAACTGAGGTCCCAATTAATTCTCTCTGCTCTACTTTCACCTGCGTACAGTCAACTTCAAAATACACATAACAACACAGAACACACGGGTGATGAACACTAACCCTCACAAAAAAGACTGCTTCTACATACTGTACCTGCCTGACAGCAAACGACTCCAATTTTGGAAGGGAAAAGGTTTACAAGAACACCCAACTTGCTGAATCTGCAGAACTTTTTGCATATTCTGCAATGGCCTAGATCTGTCAAGTCAAGTTTATTAGCCCTACCTCATGGGACTGAACGGGTGAATGACGAGAACTTTGCTCTTCAGCTGGCGGACGCATTCCTTCTCCACGGCTACCTCGCTGCCGTACACGTACAGGGACTGCCGGTTCAACTGCGGGAGAAGGAGAGCCCTCCATCCACAGGTGGCCCTGGTGAAGCCCCCAGTCTCCGGCCGGCTAACTTTCTCCATCCCCCCCCCAGAATATCACGCCGCCCCCCTCCCTCCCTCCCTCCTCCTCTTCTTCCTCCTCCGCTGCGTACCCTCTGCCTCAGCCGAAAGCACGGGCCATGCTCCTCTTTACACTTGGCTCAGCTGCTCGTGTTGTTGTTGTCCCGGAGGAGCGGAGTCCGACTTCGCTCGTCTCCGCCTGCCAGTCCTGACCTCAGCGTTTGGTAACACGGTAATTTTCCATCACCGGCGTTCCGTGAGCAAGAGGTGCTGTGTGGAGGGGAGCGGAGCGGAGAGGATACCAGACTTTCCGCTCACCCTGTCCCTCCCTCTCCCTCTCTCTCTCTGCCACACACACACACACTCTCTGTATGTATCATACACGCACACACTGAGTGCTTTCTCTCCCTGTCTCTCTCTCTCTCCGTCTCTCTCCCTCCCTCTCCCTGTCTTTCTCTCGCCGTCTCTCTCCCTCCCTCTTTCTCTCTGTCTGCCTCCCCTTTTCTTTTCTTTTTCTCCTGGCTCATCAACTATTCAGTAACTGCCTCATCCCCCCACATGAATCAAGCCGTGTCAAAGGGGTGGTTATAGGGCACCGTCCCGCTCACATTAAGACAGAACACAATGGATGTTGGGCGAGGGTGGTGGAATGGTGGGTGCGGGTGGGGGGGGGGGGGGGGGGGGGTTTGAATATCACAATTATCGTCATCCGAACAAGACATCTGGCAGGGCACACGGATGGAGTTCAGTCTCGTCCATCTATACTTGGGATGTAATTAAATACGGGACAGTGTTACGTGATACTGCACATATGCTCGGTGCTCAAGGCGATCTCCACATGCACGTGCATTATTTTACAACCAATTATAAAACCAGATAAAAAAACGTGACATGACTGATTCAGTGTGAGGATTGCATATATTGCATATATTATCCTCTCGCAATTTCCTTGATGGATTCCTTTTGTTTTTGTTTTCTTAGAAGAGTGATGTGATGCGATGTGAAACCAGAGAAAAGAGAAACAAGAAACAGGATTAAGAGATGTAGTCGGACAATTAGCTTACACAACGGGAGGCGGAGAGGCGGCTGAGGCTGTCACATGAGTTGGGCAAGCCATGTGGAGGACACTTTGGACATCATGGAAACTCTCCACAACTGCATCACACTTCAAGGACACCTCTGAGGAAAGGATGAAAAAGCCATTTGATTAACATCATACACAGACAAATGCTTCACTTAAGCAGAGAGTGAGGTCAGTCTCCCAACCTTCGTTGCTAAAACCAAGTGTGGAAATCAATCCAGGTCTTTAGGGCGGGCATGCATACACGTTGGGGCGATGATGTGATTGGTTTTCAAAGCAGGTGTTTTTGTGGCTGTTCTTGCCTCTGTCCTAGCAACTACCGTCCGCAATTAGAAGGCCCCAGACGTTTCGTCTGGCAAGTTGAGACTAGTGTCACAGTGAACTAATGGGTGAATGAATCTTTTACAATTACAAGGCTTGCTTTCTTAGTAAATTAAACATCTCCTGATGCACAAACGAACAGACACCCTCCTCAAGGCGACCCAACCATGGCTGATTAAACCCCAGCATGTGTCCAAGTTTCATGCTAACAGCCCCCAATGTCTCTTTCAGATTCAGAGACAGTAGCTGGGGAGCCACAGGCCCAAAAGCTCAAGGAATAAAGATGTCATGACATACTTTATATAAGGCAAAATCTTCCAAATTTCATCATACTTTAAGTAGCATGTGACATGTCTAACTAGGGGGTTTTCATGATTCTGAATCCATTCCAAGCATTAGTTTTAAACAAAAAACACTCCTTGGCATAACTTCAGCCATAGCCACACGCCCAAATGTGACCAAATGCGCTGACCTCATCACATTTGTGATGACGGCTATGGCTATAGGCCAAGGAGTGTTTTTCGTGCAAAACTAATGCTTGGAATGGATTCAGAATCATGAAAACCCCCTAGTTTGACATGACACATGGTACTTAAATTTGAATTTTTTTACCGTATAATAATTGTCTATGGTGTGGTATACTAAAATGGCCATAACCTTTTTTCGCTCTGTTCCCGGCAGAGCAGACCTCTCATTCTGCGGACCTTTGACCAAATTAATAGAAACACCTGTGTGAAGTGAGGGGCGCTAATATATTAAAGTCTAACGCATGTTGATGTAATGGTGATGTAAAATAAACATTGAACTAAAATTAAACGTTAAATTCTCTTTATTGTTAATGGCATTTAATGTTTGTGTTAGGGACAAGATGATGAAATGTTTCCCTTCATTGTCAATGGCGTTTTTAAAACAAACATTGAACTAAAATTAAACGTTAAATTCTCTTTATTGTTAATGGCATTTAATGTTTGTGTTAGGGACAAGATGACGTAAATTTCCCCTTCATTGTCAATGGGGTTTTTAAAACAAACATTGAACCTGCTCAAAAACAGAAATAAAAAGTATGTCGAATGACATCACAGGTCCTCTCAAATTTTGAGTGACTGGCTCCCTGGCTACAGTCAGTGTGGAAGATGGCTGATGAGATGTTGGTGACATCTCATCATCTTATAGATATAGTTTACTGTGAATTATGAAAACTCAGTTAACTCAATTACTGTATACGGTACTCAATGTCAATATGGGTTTGAGTTCCATAATCCTCTGTTAGTGGGGAGAGTCAAGAAACAAGAGAGTCCCCTGATGTTGTGGGTGTAAGTTCCATAACTAAGACAGTTACAGTTTCAATTAGAATCGATTTTTAATATTGTGTGGGTTCAAGTCCCAAAACTATGTGGGTTAGAGTTCCATTTGTTGTGCATTTTCGTGTGGTTCGGGTTCCCCTTGTGGTATGGATTTGTTCATTTGTTTGGGTTTGTTTGTTGGCAAGATAACCTGAGAACGAAAGGCTATTAGTAGGCTGCTTCTGCAGGCGAGATGATTAAGGTCGTATTGGTCAGGTCTGACTATAAGCAAAATAACTTGAAAACGGAAATGTGTTTCTGAAACTTGGTGGGAATGGTTTTGGGTTGAAAAGAAGAATGATCAATATGCTGCGCTTAAGGGATGATTATGTTTGGGGTTGAAGGTCAAATGTCAAAGATCAATGTCACAAGCAGCAAAGAAGATGGTTGCTAATTGCTATGCGTTGAAAACCTCCTCGAATGCTAACATTCCGCCAATGGGCTTTAACCTTTTTAGATATCGTCTCTATCTGGAGATGTCAACGGCAAGGTTACATGGAGCAAAAGAGAAGAAAAAAAATCAAAAAAATTTCTCCTATTACAGAGTGGTAAGGAATTTGGCTTGTCTTTTGGCTTCAAATTGTTTGGTCGAATTTGCAAGTATTAGCAAGTGTTAACAAGTATTACTTGACAGGGATCGCGACGTGAACGTCATGAATTT
Organism: Protomyctophum bolini; assembly: GCF_963924005.1. NCBI lineage: Eukaryota > Metazoa > Chordata > Actinopteri > Myctophiformes > Myctophidae > Protomyctophum > Protomyctophum bolini. The sequence continues at coordinate 14,361,519 of NC_137877.1, read as the reverse complement.
AAAAAAAACTACAGATAACAAAAAAGAACAAAACAACACGCAGGTGGGTTCAAATCTAGCTCATGATATTATCATCATTATTTTCTTGGATGCAGATTACTATTAGTTAAACTATTCATGTTTATCATTGCATCAACCAAAATAATTTCTGAAATACAAATGAACCTTCAAATGGTCGCCTGGTTCTCAGCCAATACAGCTGGTAGAGCTGGTATAACCTTGAGAAGTGCCAAAGGGCACGTAAGCACATCCAAACCTAAAAAAGAAAACTGCTGGACAGAGGTCATACGAGGTCAGACCAGAATACAGCCTTTAGCTCCCATTAGCAATGCATTTTTAATCACCACAAAAAACCTGAGGGGGAGATAAAAACCTCATTGCTAATGGGAGCTAAACTGAGCGCACAGACTCATAAGCCACAGCCCATTTCACCAGCCTGTGGACGGTGGATAATTCCCAACCCTGTCCTGGCTCTCTCCTGCGTCATTGTCAAAGCACAGTGGAGGACAGGATGTATTGAAATGTAGCCCAACACAGACTTTAGCATCTATAATCTGGCGTGCTTTTAAAGTCTGAACATTACACATGGCAATACCATTTCTCATACATCATTTCTAAGAACATCAGCCAGCGCTGCACGCTGAGAGTTTGTTGATCGGCTATTTTCAGTGAGGAGATTTGGTGTAGAGGGGAAAAAGGTATAGAGGACACTGGTCAATGAAGTACATGGGATTGAATTTGTTAAAATAGTGCTAAAGTTCTCCATTTGGTTACTTGTAAAATACTAGTTCCTACCTACCGCACCTACTTTTTGTGCTCATTGGCGAATGATTGCTCTGCTGCTAAAACTGCTTGTACCATATATAATATAATATACGTGAACCATAGCAGTGGTTCGCAATCCTTTTTGCCCGGCCGTGACCCAATTTGATGTCTCCCCGGGGACCAAAGTGCATGGTGAGTGATGAAAATAGCAGATCTACAAGCTCACATCGTGGCGCAAAGCTTGTAGGTCGGCTATTTTCACTAAATCTTAAACAATTTGTTTTCTAATTTATGGAATTTATTTGATTTTTCCTTTTATTTCTCCATGAAATAAATGAAAGAAATATTTGAATTATGTTTTGAATTCAATAAAATGTTTTAAAGAAATAATAAAACAGTAGTTTATTAAAGGACCACTTTACCACTTTTCAACCTATTATCATATAATAGGTACTCACTAATAATCATGAATAAATTATTGCAATTATTTTCTACTCGGTCTGTGTCTCATGGGAGGGCTGTGGGCAGTTCAGAAGCCGTCTTCCAGTGACATCATCGATGGGGAATACAAGCTAATAAAAACTGCAGGCTTTCTAGTCCTGAAAAGTTGCAATGCGAAAATGGAAGCCATCGTTCTCACGATAATGAAAATCTAAATGTTTTTGTAAAATAATCTTGTCTGCCTAATGATGATGTCACTGGAAGACGGTTTCTAAACTGCCCACAGCCGTCCTATGAGACACAGAAAAACGTGCCATTTCTTCATGATTATTAGTGAGGACCTATTATATGAAGATATAGGTTGAAAAGTGGTGAAGTGGTCCTTTAAGCTACTGAGTTCAAGGTTCAAGGTTTCTTTATTTTGTCTCCCGAGGGAGAAATTTGTCTTGGACCCCAAGGACCTGCCCTGCAGCATACAGATACAGATACAATACAAGACAACAAAGGCACACAGTGACTCACGCCACCATATCTAGTGCAAAAGAGGGGAAGAACATTACCTCAAGCTACTGAGTTACAACGTTTCAGTCTAACAACCTTCATCAGGTATCCTGATAAAGGTTGTGAGACCGAAACGCTGTAACTCAGTAGCTTTAATAAACTACTGTTACATAAGTGAGGATCTCCTTTCTCTCATTATTCACACTCGTTGCCTGCTCCGGCGCACCTGGTAGGTGTGCAAAAGGGGAAAAAAATCCTACAAAGAAATAATAATTAAAAACTAAATGTGGCAAACAAAGAATAAAAGGGACCCATGAAAACGTGTCCACGACTCACAAATGGGTCCCGACCCACTGTTTGGGAACCAGTGAAGTGAACTGCAGAGTTCACGTATGGTACAAGCCTCGGGACAGGCGAAATTTGTCTCGCATTTAAAACTCTGGAATCTCCTTCTGGAGAGAGGAGGGGATTTGGAGAGAGAGGGAGAGCCATGTGGGGTGAGAGGAGTCAGCCATCACCATCTGCAGTGACGTGCAGAGACTGTTAGAGAGGCAGCTAGGGGCTGAAATTCCCTAAAAGGACAATTTTGGCAAAAAAATAATAAAATGAAAATAGCAGATCTCTTGTAAATCAGCTATTTTCATTAGCTATACTGAAGATGCTGCTGGTTTCATACACAGTGCAAAATGCTGCGTTCAAGTTCAGGAGAGTTTGGAAAAAGGCAAATTCTCCTGAATGCTGCATGTCATCAGGTATGGCGTGGAAAGGAAAGAGGTAGCATTTGCATTTCTTTCACCATAGTAAAAGCTACATTCGCGGGACGGGTAAAAGGGCAGGTGCTCATGCAGCCTCAAGCCCCCTTTGATGCCTTGTGTGTGGACGTGCCTGACCATCTGCGTCTTGCGTATGATACATGTGACATACTGTACATGGAGGACACAGAAGGAAGGTCACGGCCAATAAATAAGCTTTGACGCTGTGCGTACAACAAATCATTCCGGCCGTCACCTCTCAAGGGCATGGGTTGTGTTGTTGTCGTACCACAATGTGACTGAGAAGACGAGTACCCTCTCCACGGGAGGTCTGAATTAAGTGCTGCATTATTGCCGCTCCGCGCACAGCTAAACTTTTTAAGCTGACGCAGGAAGCGGAACCTCCGGTGGCTGGTGGGCCTTGTTAATTATACACCGGCATTTGTTTGGCAGTGGTGGGAGATGTACTCAAGTTTTTAAGTAAAAGTATCGATACTATAATGTAGAAATACTCCGTTACAAGTGCATGGCCCTATGATTACAAATTTACTTGAGTAAAAGTACAAAGGTAGTGTGTATCAAAATGTACTTAAAAGTACCAAAAGTAGAAAGTACTACTGCTCGATTCGCATGAAAATCAATTGATAACAACCACTTAGGAAACACGGAGATGTCCGACATGGCGTTGCTTGTGTTGTCCTACTATTACTAACAGCTAACACTAACCCTAAATTTAACCCCAACTCTAACCATATAACCCTAAATGTAACCTCAGTCTTAACCAGCCACGTAAGTCGCCTAACCTCGATATCAGTCTTAACCGGCCACGTAAGTGCCCTAACCCCCTAACCTCATACAAGTCTTAACCAGCCACGTAAGTCCCCTAACCTCATATCAGTCTTAACCGGCCACGTAAGTCCCCTAACCTCATATCAGTCTTAACCAGCCACGTAAGTCCCCTAACCTCATATCAGTCTTAACCGGTCATGTAAGTCCCCTAACCTCATATCAGTCTTAACCGGTCATGTAAGTCCCCTAACCTCATATCAGTCTTAACCGGCCATGTAAGTCCCCTAACCTCATATCAGTCTTAACCGGCCACGTAAGTCCCCTAACCTCATATCAGTCTTAACCGGCCACGTAAGTCCCCTAACCTCATGGCTCCATTGCATTGTCTTGATAATTATCCTACTGGTGAGTATCGGTTGATAACATTCGAAGCTTGTGCATTATGCAGAATGTCCCATTTCACACGTTTGCAATCTTTTGAAAATAGCAGATCTACAAGCTCACAGTGCTTCGCATGGCGACACATTGTGAGCTTGTAGATCGGCTATTTTCAAATGGCCGAAGTGGTTACTGTATGTTTTGTAATAATAATCTGAATCTACAAAGAAACTATTAACTATACCGTTTTCAAATAACTGTAGTGGAGTAAAAGTATAACATTTGCCTCTGAAATGTAGGAGTAAAAGTATTGAACATTGGAAATACTCAGGAAAGACAAATACCTAAAAATAAGTACAGTACTTGAGTAAATGTAGATAGTTACTTTACACCACTGCTATTGCATGTCATCTCCCCTCTCTCTCCTGCTTTCTCTCTTTTCACTAGATTGCACGAAATAATTCAGAAATGCCAAAATATCATCTTTGAAAATAAAAATGTCCACTCTCATCATGCATCACATTGATGACAATAGACATATTTGGGTGCAGGCCAGGGATGACAACAGCAGATTTGTAACATACAGCCTCATGGGCCTGACACACCATGCTGACGTCGGGTCTGGTGTAGAGTTTTGGAGTAGCGACGCGCAGCGTCTGTCTAGACCGGTCACTCCATTTGCATGTAGTAGCATTGATAACAGAGAGCGGGATGGAGAGGAAGGGAGGGACGGCCGGCCAGCCCTCTCTTGCTTTTGCCAGTGCGAACCAGAAAAGTAATGTGGACAGCATGCATGCACCGAGAGAAATAGAGCGAAGCAGAGAGCATTAGTGTGTGTGTGTGTGTGTGTGTGTGTGTGTGTGTGTGTGTGTGTGTGTGTGTGTGTGTGTGTACGTACAGTATGGGTGCATGTGTCTGTGTCTGTGTGTGTGTGTGTGTGTGTGTGTGTGTGTGTGTGTGAGTGAGAGAGAGAGAGAGAGAGAGAGAGAGAGAGAGAGAGAATTTGTTAACGGAAACACCGGCACATCATCAGATTTGATCGTTTTATCATCGTTATTTATGGCATGCTCTCACGTCTGGCAAAAGACAAGGTCTATCAATATCAAAACTCACTTAACGGTAACACCCTGTATTCAACAAGAGCTGCATTGTGAGGGCTATAATGTAATATTATTTATTAATTGTATTTTCCTCTTGTGGTAAAAACAGAAATGCTAACGTAGTGTCACCCAGTATCAATTATCTAATGTAATCCTGGGCGCTACACTCCCTCTGCCAACCTGGGGAGAGCAACGGACTGAGTTTCCCCGGTTGGACGTAACACAGTTCCTTTCCCCTCCATCAGGTGCCCCGGCTGGCCAGGGGGCGGCAGTATAGAGTCCAGTATCACTGCATGTTGGTTGTGAGGGTACCTATAGACGAATCCAGGAACGGGTCTCATGGTCACAGCTTACGTATTTCCTGTAGGCGGACTCGATGCCCAGAACATCGAGATGAACCCGTGTAGTTTATGGCTGCTCAGTAGCAGTAGCGGCAACATAAAAAAATGGAATGTCAAAATATCCACCGGGTGGCTGAGACCAGAGCCATTGAGTAATGGTTGAGACGAAGCAGTGAAAGATACATAACGCCAGTCTTACCCAATACCCAATCTTTCTGTTTTATTAACACAAGGCTGCTGTAGCCTACTTTATACCTCATACTATTAAATGCTTAGTATGAGGTATAAAATACAGCAGCCTTGTGTTCATAAAACAGAAAGATTGGGTATTGGGTAAGACTTATGTATCTTTCAGGACCTTTCACCAGGGTATGGGCACTGATGACGTGGAGGAGGGAACACGCCCCCCCAGCACCCACAGCGGGACTCGAACCCAGCACCTTCTAGCTGTGAGGCGAACTAAAACACCTTTTAACACCGATACTCCCAATATCGTCTTCCAACATAGTCTATAGTCAGGATAAATCGGCTCAGGGTGTAGGGGCTAATGCGCCGATCCAGTTACGAATTAAATATATAATACTGTAATACATAATATAGGGTTATTGATTAGCAACATAATATGCCAGGATGCTTCGCTTCTGAAAACCTTCAACACAATTCCGGTTACGGTATGTCTGAAGAGGGTCAAGCATGACATCATCATTATCATCGTCATCATCACTATACCCTACGCAGGACACCAAAACCAACTGTATGCACTCTTAACACAGTAAGGCAGTGGTTTCTCAAAGTGGGTGCGGGGACCCCCCCAGGTGTCCTTGAGGGGGTTCCAATCCAGGGGGTCTCCAGCTAAATTAGTGGCTGTTGGGCACTGTTCTACTTGGGCACGAATGTTGAAAATGTATGTGTTTAAAAACCAATTTGACTCGTTTGGAAAAAGATTCACACAAATCTTCTCTTATGGAGGTTTTTCTTGGCATAAAGTCTTTGGACCGCAGCCAAATAATATAATAATAAAGTATAAGGTGCCTCCATCAAATGGAATATCTTATGCACAGTATATCAGACCTGCCACAGTTTTAGTTAGGGTCATTGTAATGTTTGTACTTTGCGTGCTGACATTTGCGGTGTAAAATGCTCATCATTGACCTGACCACTTTAATAGGTCAAAGGGGCTTAGGCTTAGCCCTTCCCCTCACACGATCAGACTCGTGTAGGCAAATAGCTGGGTGAAGAGACACTTACTTCATATCATTTCGACGCTGGTGGGCTGTCGCCTCCATCTCCCCGCTTCCGTCTGGGTCGCTCCACTGAACCGGTGGAAATCTGCTGGTCATGGTCGGGAGGAATTGCACCGTGTCTGTGGTCACGCACATTGCCCCCCCTCCCCCAGAGGAGGAGGTAGCTCAAACTGGAACAAGAAGGAGTTTCTTTTGTTTTTTTAAAGAGCAGTGTTTGATGAGTTCACAACATGCACAGTGAAGAATGTGAAGAGTGCGTTTCGGATGTGGATGCAGATTTGTCAAAGGGACAGATTATGCCGACAGCGAAAATAATGTGCTTATATTCGCTTGTTTATGTGGCACACAGCTGGCCCTAAAACCTTGAAGTGAGTCAGCATTTAATGTGCACGGCTGCTCTACCGTACTGTGCACAGCAGAGCATGTGCATTATGTAAACACATGCACATTCACATCCCCCCCCACATACAGTTATTTATACATTCATAAGTACAGGTATCATTACCAGATTCTGACATGTCACAGTAATACATTTATCCTGTGTCTAATCAAGGGTGTTGTAAGTGGGTAATAATGATGAAACCGTTTGTAACTGTTGCACCTTAAGGACATTTGGGAGATTAGTCAAATGTAAGCGGAGAAAATACTTTCTTGATCCCAGAGGGGCCTGAGGTACTGTATACTTAGTTACAATGTAGGCTAGGGTAAGTCTATCCACCAGGTAAGAAGAGCCCCCCATATTTCAGGGAATCCATAAAATATATATTACACAGTACCAATTGTAGGTTTATCTTAATGTCATGCAGCCATGTGATGTTTTGGATCATATCGTGCACATAGTGAATGAACCAGTATATGATGTAAAGTGATATGATTTTATACGACCCAATACCCAAATCGTAACTAGATGATATAGGCATCCTATTGTATGGGTTTTCTAAACTTCTTCAATAGCTAAATTATAACATAATGTATGTAACAACCAAAAGGGGTTCCCGCTCAAAATGGGTTCATCTAATTTGTTTGTTTTTAATAATAAAATAATTAAAATTGCATGTAATGAAAACGGTCAGGTTCTCGTAAAAGCCCCTATAGGGTTTCTTACCTCACCGTAGCTGCCAACTTTCCTGTGGAAAGAAGTAGCATTTATGTTCTGGTGTGCAGAATCAAATAAACCAAGTTGAGCAGATGATATAATGATGTCTCTGTCTGCGGGTGAGTAGATCATTGTAAGCTTGGTATTGTACTAGTTCAAGCACGGACTGGCCATCGGGAAGTTTGGGATTTTAATTGTATTTTCAACTTTTTTTTCCTGCTGCCAACATGAAATAATATATGGTGCTTTCTCTCGCACCCAGAGACTTGCACAATGGGGTGCATACGTGCGACTGTGACCCCCTCATATAATGGAACTAACTGTCACTCACAGGAATCAAATAATTCCTGTGACATGACTGACACACTGTTTTCCTTTTTTTACCCTGCACCTGTTTTGAGGGGCACAAGCTGTTGTGTACCACGGAAATTATTTGAAGGCTCTGAAACACCAGTAACTCTGTGAGGCTAGATTATCCACATCATGTGTGCAATTGTGTAGTGTTGTGTCTCCCTCTGTAATGTATTCTTGTTTGTCATTGATGTTTTATGTGTGGCTGTAGCTGGGGTGAAAGCCCAAGACAAATTTCCCTTGTGGATAATAAAGTTTACCTTGACCTTGACCGTCTCCATCGGCTTTAAAGGAGTCCTTGGACTCACCTCCCCTCACCTTGCAGATTCACTCTCAGCACTCAAGAGCTGCTTTCAGCCCACCTGGACTGGACGGACCATCCACTGCATGGGGGTTCTACCTTGACCTCTTGGGGTGGTGGCCGGGGCCAAGGTCAAGGTAAACTTTATTGTCCACAGGGGAAATTTGTCGTGGGCTTTCACCCCACTTGCCTGGAGAGGAGGCCGTCCTATAGCTGAACCCTTACTCATAGAGTGGTCACACTTGCCTGGGGTTTAGGTCTCGTGCCTGACTGCCAGTGCCTGGGCTGGGTGGTACTGGCCTGGGAGGGAGGTAAGGACACCCAGCCGAGTGCCTGGGCTGGGTGGTACTGGCCTGGGAGGGAGGTAAGGACATCGAGGATTACATGGGAGACAAATCAAATCTCAGCACGGCACCTGTTCTAAACAGGAAGCTATCATACCACGGACCAGCAAAACAAACAAAAACAAAAGCAATGTAAGAACTGTATGAGCAACAGAGACAATACCAACCACTTCCGGCGCTTATATCTCATCATGACGCAGAAAGTTTGTTTATATTATGTAATTAATTTGAAATGAGGACCAACAGGCACATTCGTCCTGTTATCCGGGTTATCCCCTGACCCTGACATCTGCGGACATTTCAGCACATGGCCCATAGGTGGCCCTCCTATTTCTTTTGGTGACTCCATGTTGTTTACATAGACAGACATATATCTACTCTTAGGGACTTATCCTTAAGAAGTCCTTAAGGACTTGTCACTTCTCCTTAAGAAGTCCTTAAGGACTTGTCACTTCTCCTTAAGAAGTCCTTAGGGCTATGGGCCTTTGCCCTTTATATCAACCACAACCATTAATTTCAGCTCGAGACAGCCTCCAATGTGGTTTTCAACCAGTGGTCCGGGGTTGAGGGGGTGCCAGCCGGTCCCGCTAAATGATGGAGAGTTCAATTATTGTTAAACATCTGCATTAATACAAGACGTTTACACATTTAGAGAATGTAGAAGATTTGTTATTTTGATCAACATGCCTGTTAAGCCTATTATCTATGCTGCAAGTTCAATACTGATTGATTGATTGAAATATGTATTAACAGTTTGCAGAATTACAGTAGGCCTACAATTCAAGCACAACTCAATACAAAGACTGGGAGTGGACGACCCAATAAAGCATTACACTTCTTTACAAGAGCTAGGGTCCACCTTGTTCAATTCATCAAAACATTTAGAGTCGTAGGCCTACAAATAAACACTTATATATAGCCAAAGAACAGAACAGGAATTCATCATAAATGGAACAGCATGGAATTGTCAATTGTGGACAAATGTTTATCCAACGACAACAACATTTCAACAACAACATTCTTACGTTTTGGGTCAGCGATGCTAAATGTCATCCGTGGCTCAAATGCCGAATAAATAATGGCCCTCACATGACAAGGGCTGAAAACATGAAAACCACAGATTTATTGCATCCGTTCCGCACTGAATGCAAGACTGAATGTTAGTAAATCGTGACTACATATCCCAGAAGTCTGCGCGTTTAGCCCACGTGACAATATTAGGAAGAGAGCCCACATGTGTTTCACAACCGACACTCCTCCTGTTTGATCTTGAAAGTCGAAGTGGCAACAAGAACCACCGTAGCTGCTAACCGGCTAACATGTGAGTTACATAATATATATAATGATGTTAATGATGACGCTATCTAGCCTATCTCGTTGCTATGCGGCTGAGAAACATCCCGTTGATTAAAACGTTCAGTTTGTCTTATGAATCAGCTGTTAAATAAATAGGTAGACGCGCTGTAGAGGGTTTACAGTGGTACTGTAGGCAGTGTTGCCAGATTGCGTGGGAGAAATAAGCATGTCAGGTCATGTCAATTCAATTCAATTCAATTCAAAGAGCTTTATGGCATGAGAAAACATACGTTTACATTGCCAAAGCAGAAAGAACAATACAACAATACAGCAATACAATCAAAACAAAAATTATGTACTTTGAAGGTCAGAATCTTCAATAGATCAACTTCTGTGTACCATGTCAAGCCCAAAATAAACCACATCGGCTATTTAAAAAAAAAAAAGTAAAATGTGGAATATTTTTTAATATTTTTTAATCAATCAACAACACAAATCTGGTATAGAGGGCAACAAATAGTTTTAGATGAAGGGTCCTTGGACAAATCTATGTCCTTTAATATTGACATGGAAATGTGCGAGAATCACGGGTTTAAACAACATTAGGAAGCAAGCCCAAATAAGCAACTACAATACTACATTAATAGAAACGAGCCCCGAAAACAGCAACCACCTTAAGCAACTTTACAGAAAAAGACAAGCCCAACGTCGCTTATAATAAGCGGACATGGCAACACTGATTACTGTGGTTAGCCTGTATAGCTAACATTGAGCTAACGTTTCATTCCGTGGCACGTTGGTGTCTCTTGCAAATAAAAACAAACAAACAAAACGAGCAGCACGCTTTAATTAACAAGGCAAGCGACACCCTTCCCTTCCAGCGGCTTTTCTCTTCGCAGATATAAGGCTGGGACCAAGGTAGTCTAACCAGTGCATGGTTTTCAACCAACGGTCCGGGGACCACCAGTGGTCTTATAGCCTATTTAGACTCTCGTAGATGTATGTATTTATCGATTCTTTCTGACATTTTGTCAGAATCGATGTATAAATCTTAGGATACAGTAGGTACTCGGGGGAGGCTCCAGCTCCAGCCAGGCGGCCCCTAGCTAAATGATGTAGAGTTTGTATTAACCGAATGAACACTTATAGATCTTTAACTCTTGAGTGTAAAATTAAATCAAATGGTTTAATTTTACACTCAAGAGTTAATGTTAAACATCTGCATTTCTTTAAGAAGTCTAGACAATGAGAGTATGTAGAATAATTCTTATTTTGATCTGTTATCTCTCCTAATGGTACCTAACAACATCAACACACCATGGAATTGTGGACAAAATCGTATCCAACGATAACAAAACATATTCTTTAGTTTTGGGCCTGAGAGGCTAAATCTCATCAAATGGTGGTCCATGCCGTAGCTAAAAAATGCTGCATAAATAATTGACCTTGATGTGAAAAGTAGGGATTCACCGAAAGGGAAATTCTTGGCCGAATATAGGAAACAGTTGGCCGAATAGTGCGAATACTGAATATGATTAATATTTTATATCATTTGTACCTTAAAGCTACCTGATTTATGGCAAAAGAAATGGTCATGGCAAAACTTAACTCAAATAATAATCACTTATGGGTCCATAAAACATTTATTCAGCTCTTTCGAATGCATTAATTGCATACACTATTCGGTGATATATTTTCTGCCTATTCGGGCCAAAACCGAATAGGCCGAAAATGCATTTTTAGCCATTTTCTGTGGCCGAATATTCGGTGCAGTGCAAAAAAGGGTTGAAAACCACTGTTTTAAACGTATTGTTGTCTTTTCCAGACAGATAGATCATCATCATGTCGACAACACTGTCTGCTGCCAGTTGCGAGGAAGTTCCAGCGGCCGATGCTGCAGCTGAGAAGAAGCCTCTCAAAGCTTGTTGCGCCTGTCCTGAAACCAAGAAACCAAGGGATGCTTGGTAAGTTTTTGAGTCGAATGCGAACAAAAATAAAAGCCTGCGTACAGAGGCTACTTGGTAAGGAACTAAAGTAAGCAGTGGTGTGCGGAAAAAAACTCTGTTACAAGGAAAAGACCAGAATTCAAAATATACTTGGAGTGAAAGTACCAAATTATTGGCATCAAAATGTGTACCAAAAGTAGAAAGTGCTCTTTACATGCAGACTGTCTCATTTCAGGTTTTAAAATGTATAAATTAAAATGGCAGATCTACAAACTCACAATGCTTTGTGAGCTTGTAGATCGGCTATTTTCAAATGGTTGAAAACGTGTGTGTATATAGGGCTGAAGTGATTAATGTAGTGGTTTTGTAATATTAAAAATCTACAAAGTAACTAAAGTTTTCAAATAATTGTAGTGGAGTAAAATAATTTGCCTCTGAAATGTAGGAGTAGAAGTGAGAGAACTGAATATTTGAAATACTCCAGTAAAGTAAACGTACCTAAAAATCGTACTTGTATCGTACAGTACTTGTAAATGTACAGTTTGGTTACATTACACCACTGCCAAGGCTATCATGTGTCAGGGAATGTTGCGACATCCATACTCTATATATATATTATATTAGCGATGCACGGACATATCTGCCATAAAAATGCCATAATCAGTATCTGATAATATAATAATCCAGATTATTTCACAGATATTGATGATGCAATAATAATGTGACAGTCAATGACTCTGTCGCTTTTGTTTTGTGTATTTCTAATAGTTTGAAGGCAGCATTATCCGTATTTTATCAGAATCGGTCAGAACCTGTATCGGCAGATATGACCCTGCAAATAAGAGATCTGATATCTGTCATATTTTCATAATCGTGCACCCCATAATATTTTCATTACTCCCTTCCACCCTCCTAGCATCATCGAAAGGGGAGAAGAGAACTGCACAGACCTGATAGAAGCTCACAAAGAATGCATGAGGGCGCTTGGATTCAAGATCTAACTTTCTCCATAATGTGTGTGTTGGTGTGAATGTTTGGTAAGTATTGTCACCACCACCAGACTTGCAAACAATCAATGGCTGCTTCCACATATTTGTAAATGAATGCATGCAGACACAATCTCACTCCAGCAAACAATAATGGCTCATGTGGGTCCAACGTTAAACCATTACATTTAATGTCGCCTTAGCTTTTAACCACTTTAACCATTATTTTAAACTTTAGGGGGGGGGGCATTATGTTATGCTTTAGCTATTGAAAAATAGCAGATCTACAAGCTCATAGCGTGCTACGAGCTTGTAGGTCTGCTATTTTTGAAAAATCGAAGAACGACTGACCTAGAAACATAGCTTTTTCAGAAAACTGTCATTTTCAAACAGACATTTTTTAAATCTGATCTCAGGTCAGTATGGTCAGAATACTGGTCCAACTGTTCATGGCTTTTGTATTGAATGATTGGGTGGAAGTTGGAGGAACAGCATGGTCATCATGGAGGCACTTTGGCCGTGGGAGGGGCAGTGAGTGAGTGATGCGTGATGTCTGTATTGTGTGTCCATCCATTGTGTGTCCCATGGGGCATGTGCCTCCATCCATGCGCTGCCTGGCTGGCTCTGTAGCGTTTTACTTGTATGCGTCAGTCAGTCCAGGGCAGGATAGCATGGCGTTATTATGACTACAGAGTGACCTGGGCCTGTGGGTGCCTTGCCTGTGTGTGGGGGCCTTGTCCGATGCTCGCACTGTAATATCCCAGTGTACATGTCATGTGTAAAACCAAATGGATTTGTTTATTTGCAGCATTTGTGCACTCAATTTATAAATTTACATTGTTGTGTTTGTTTTTGTAGAAAATGGCATGTTGAGTACTTGTAAAAGAGCCTTTTGTTTTGCCCTTAGTTCGCAAACATGACATGTGTTCTGCTCAGCGAGGCTTCATCGGGAAGCCTAATGAAGTTTGGGTGATTTTTCTTTGCCAACTAAGCCATGAAGACTTTAAAAAGAAAATCTGAAACCGAACAGAGTGCATTGGATCCTAAAATATGGTTTTGTACCATGGAAAGTAACTTGTACTCTGCTAATGCTTCTGAGCTAATGATCTTCAAAGAGCACCTACAGTAACTCCTGTGGGATGTAGTTTTTAGATCCATGCAGCACTCTTATATGTCTTAACCCATTCAGGACGGGAGCCTCTTTTGGGGTTCTTGTTGCTATGTACAGTGTATAGCAATATCAAAAATGTGAAATCTTTGAATAAATCTTTGAGAAAATTCAGAACAGTGATGGTTTTGCAATTACCCTTAACTGGTATATGCCGTAAGGGGTATGAAACCATAGGCTGTTTGTTTGCTGTACTATTAATTTATTTTTATGAGTGAAAGCCACGTTAAGACTAAACTCTCTTTTTTACAAGTATGAACTGGCCAAGAAAAGAGGCAAATGTTAACACAGCTCTGCCAGTAACACAAATACAGGACAAGAACATTGACAGACGTATAACATTCGTAAATACAGTACTACCCACTACCTAGGGAGCTAAAGGAGAAATGGCAGGGAATCTAAAGTGAACAATATTAAACTAATATATACATTTGCTACTAAAATATATATATATCTAGCACAACAACATTGCACCGCATTATACTCCGAGGAAAAACGGGGGTTTCGCTTCGCTTCCAATCGCACTTTATTACGATTCGGTGCAGGTGTGAATGCAATCCGCAGTAAATAGGAAATGAAGCAAACAATGTGGCGTGTGAGGAGCTGAACACAGTTGGAGACGGAGAAGGCATATCTTACGCAGCGCAAAGATGTCCCGTTACCGTGGATAGACGTGGTCGAATGAGGAGACTGAAGCCCTGATCGAAATGAGGACGAGTACATTAATCAATTGCTTAAAACCCATTTAGGCCTAAGGCCGATTCTAAAAACGCCTCTAAATCCTGACCTAAGGTTTCTGAAAAACTTCAAATATTTATATAGCAGCATCAAAAATTTACATTTTTGAATACTGTACATACTGTAAAGAACCCAAATATGGGTTCCCGGCCTGAGGGGGTAAGATACCAATATGGGTTCCCGCCCAGAATGGGTTAAGTAAACACATAAACACTGTAATAGTATTATAGCCTACAGAATATTCTGTCTGTGCGTGCCGTAAACATGGAGTGCTGTCACTGAGTGGGGAGTAGGAATTTTCATCTCAATAAACGTGTAAACATTTTGCTGCTGTCTGTTATATCAGTGCGCTCAGCGCTGTGCCTCCATACCCAAAAGAACAGTGTGTGGCTGCGTGCGTATAGTGAGAGAGCGAGAGAGGGGGGGGGGAGACCAGTCCCAGACGGCACGACACATGCACGTTATGAGTATAATTTTATCACCATAGATTTTGCTGTGTAGGCTAGTTTATGAATGGAACACATTGATAAAGGTCCCCCCTGCTGCATTTCCAATTGCTGCGGATGACAGTGTGAAGGCAAACCGCAGCAAATTAAATATGCAATAATCCCAAATTCCCCGCCCATACGCATTGAGTCTACCGAAGCATTAGGTGAGAATGTGACCTTAGTCAAGTTCCCCTTTCAGAGAAGACGGAGGTGGTTGGTTGGGAGGAAAGGGAATAATTCATTCTAATTGTAAAATTGCTTAATACATTTCTCCTTTTGCAGTGTGTTGCTGACTGAGAGGGGGACCGTGGATATTCCTTGTCTTTTTATTTATATCAACCCGAAGGGAATGAGCCATTGGAGAAGATGTGACTATGCTGTTCTTAATATTTTCAAGACTTGAACTTAAAGAAATGATGTGAATGTGTCCTGTGCTGTTTGTAGAAATTCAATAAAATGTATCCTATGCAATAATCACTTCTATTTTTTTTTGCTTGACATAATTCCCCAATTAGTAGGGATGCACCGATATGGATGCCGATGTTTAAAATAACAAACAATTGGCCGATACTGATACCGATATGTTTAATTCGTTTTTGTTTTTATTCCCCCTTTTGTGCCAGGGAAACAAATACGTCATCTTCAATACAATAAATACATTTTCATCTACAGTTTGGTAGGCTGTAGATGACCAACATAGCCAACGCAAAATGTATGCTCATTAACAAGAGATAAATATCAGCTACTGCCATCTGCCGATAATGGCAAATGTCGTCTGATACGATATGTGGCCGATACATCGGTGCATCCCTACCAATTAGTTACAATTATTCTTGATACACTGACTCAAATGTTTCATTGACAAAAGTTTAAAACCCATTAATGTCCATTGACAATGTTATTATGGGAACCTCCTTTCATGTGTTCTAGGTTCTCACTCAGAATAAAGGCTGGTTCTAAATCTTCCAGTGAAAAGGGTTTGCCTGCCTGCCACAGTTGCTGTCCCCGGTATGCACCCGGCTTAAAATAACTCTGCCCCTGGTACAGCCAACACTTCACATATCGGCATTCTTTCCTCAATAGTGTGCCACTTTTTTATTTTTTTTGTAAGACAAGTAGCATGAGCTGTATTTAGCGACGGTACAGCTCCGATGGCCCCGAGCCAAGTTGCAAAATGTGCAGGAATGTCCCCCACTGGAATTGGGAGTGCAAATCGGTGATCCCAGGCTGGTGTTATAATAATGCACACAAATTAAACAGGGATAATGTCACTGCGTGCAATTATGTCTCATAAAACCTAATTGTGAGACAGATGGTTTAGGTACCACGTGAGATGAACGTCCTCGGGAGTAACTTAACACCCGAGTGTACAACTATTTGTATACTTGCGAGTTACTCTATAGTGTAGAGTTGAATTGACACCAACACCAAGGATTGTGTTGTGATTGCCGTCATTACGATGAGTCTCTGTGGCTCTGTTCCTTGTATGGATGTGACGCCATGTCAGGGGCTTCTGCTGTGTGACCTTTCCCATTTTTACGAGTGCCAGGACATGTTTAGGTGTGACATGCTATGTGTGCACACACAGACACAAACACACCGTGTTAGATTATGAGAACTATAATCAGTGAAGGGCCTTTATGCTACCAGGTTGGGGTTATTTTTTTATATCAGTGATTTATACATGATACTGTAGTGTAAGCATCTGCTGACCATACAGCAATAATTAGGTCAGGTATATACATAAATGTATATATGTTTTGACATGTTTTGGCAATGACAGTTGGTCAATCACAGTTAACTTTGCATGATGCATAGCGACACCTATATCGGAAAACATTGAATTGTATGAGAAATTACTTTGGAATCATGTCACAATGTCCTTCAGAGGGATGAACTGAAGATGTGGAAAACGTAATTTATTATAATCTTCTGGTAATTGACTAACTGTCACCTTTCTCGTCTTTAGTCTAGTATTTGAGGTTTTTATTGGCCATGACTTACACAATACAATACAGATTTGACAGAAAATGAGTGTGTATACATTTGAATGAAGTGAACTAGTAAAAGTGTGTACACTACGGGGGGCATGCAATGGAGTGGGCCCGTGTGTATCAGAGGGCTGTGTGAAGTGTGGTACAGCAGGCGGTTCGTTGCTGAAATCTGACCTGCTCAGTCACTATCTACAGTATTTCAGTGACTCTAAATATGCACTGGCAAAGCCAGCGCAATTGGCGCCACACCAAGCCTGTGAAGTTATGGGGCTCTATTTTGTTTCGGGATACTCTGGGCTGTAACTCGGGCAGAAATGTTGTGAACGGAGTTCTTTGTGCCAATCAGCCGGCATTACAGTCACTCAACCTTGATCCCTCGAGTCCCTCTGTCACTGGCCATCATCCCCCTCTCCTCTCTCTCTTTCTCTCTCTCTCTCCTGTCCGTCTGTTATGTTAAGTAGCTGGTCTGCTTTCTATCAGTGACTCCCCTGCTCCTTGGGTTTCAATTCCAAACATGGTTATCCTTCTAGGGGTCTATCCTCTCCCAGTGTCCCTTTGCTCCCTCTCCCTCTCTTCCTGTCCCCCCCCTCTCTCTCTCTCTCTCTCTCTCTCTCTCTCTCTCTCTCTTTCTCTCTGTGTCACCAGCTGTTAGCTCTCCAGAGCACACACTAATGAGTGAGAGAAATGGAAAGAAAAGTAGAAGGCTGACACACAGAACAACATACTTTCAGAAGGGAAGATGAGAGAATAGATCTATTCTGACTATGTTTTTAGTCCAGTGGCTGAAAAAGCAGTGATAACTTCTCCATGAAGAGGCATTTGCCTCCAACTGTATGGCAGAGGAACAAAAACTCTTGATTTTGAAAAAAGTTGAAGATCAATTAATGCTATAAAGAATCCGTTTTGAACTTTGCAGATGGAAACGCGCTTGAGCAGACGAGCTTCATCGGTATAGCACGGCATTCGTTTCTTGCTGTCTTTCTTTTCGTGTGCATACTTCACACGTCGAACGTTTTTCAACTTTTTAACTTCTTGGATCCGTACATAAGTCGGCCGTTTCAAGAGGTCCCTCCCCGGCATCATGAGCGCGTACAACTCTTCCATCATCTACGGCCACCGGCTCTGCGACGGCTGGACCAACAACACGGAGGGCGCGCTGTACCACCTGGGCAACACCATGCTGGTCCTGGGCTACATGGGGGGCAGCACGGCCTACGGCTGTCTCTACATCTTCGGCTTCATGACGCCCTCCTTCCTGTGCCTGACCCTGTGGGGCTGGATGACCGTGTGCGGCCTGGACGTCTTCATCTGGAACCTGCTGCTGCTCCTGGCGTGCGCCGTGCAGATCTGCCACCTGGTCTTCCGGCTGCACAGCGAGGGTCTGCACAGCGAGGAGCTCACCGTGCTGTACCAGGCCGTGTACCTGCCCCTGGGAGTGCCCGTGCAGGCGTTCAAGGAGATAGCCGGGGCATTCGACAACAGGGTGGTGGAGCTGAGGACGGGCGACACGTACGCCATGGAGGGCAAGACGCCCATCGACCAGCTGTCCTTCCTGCTGAACGGGAGGTGGGTCTAGTGCTGTGGTGGAAAAAAGTACACCAATTCTTTACTTAAGTAAAAGTATCAATTCTGCAAATGTAGAAATACTCTGTTACAAGTATAAACGTCTGGAATTAAAAATGGACTTGAGTAAAGTGCAAAAGTATTGGTGTAAAAATATACTTAAATTTCAAAAGTAAAAGTAGTCATGCAGAATGTCCCATTTCACAAGTTTTCAAATGTATAAAAATCATTCGAAAATAGCCAATGTACACAAGGCGTCACATTGCGACGCATTGTGAGTATGTTAGCTCAGCTTTTTACAAATGGCTGGAGGGGGTAATGTATGTTTTGTAGTAATAATCAAAATCTACAATGTAACTAAAGTTTTTAAATACTTGTAGTGGAGTAAAAGTGTAATATTTACCTCTGAGATGTAGTGGAGTAAAAGTATAACAATGGGAAATACTCTCATTACTAAAAGTAATTCAAAATTGTACTTCAGTACAGTACTTAAGTAAATGTTCATTGTTATTTTACAGCACTGTGTGTAATGCAGTGTGTCTGTGAATTACATATTGTTTCCACAGGATCCTTGGTAACTACTGTTCCATATTTATATATGGTATTTTGGACATTGTCCTTTATTATCAGATGGATACAATATGAGACACAACAAGGCAGGGGAGGGCATGACATTCAGTAAAGTGCCTCGGGTCGGATTTGAACCCAGGTCACTTTAATACTCGGTGAGCCACGGATTTAATTTATTTTATATATACAGATTTGAGAGTTCCAAGGACTTACCATATTTTAAATGACAAAAGCCGCAACATTTCGACCTGTTAAGGTCTTCATCGGACAAAATATCGTATTTATATATCACATTTTGCAGGTCTAAATGGTTTAGCCACTTTTGCCATTTAAAATAAAGTAAGTCCAAGGAACTAGTCTAAAATAGTGTGCGGATGTTTCTTCCTTTCCCTTGATTCACGCCTTGAGGCCTTGACGTCTAGCACCTGGCCCAAGATATTGTGCACACAATACTCTCTGTTATCAGTGACTTTCCTCATACATTACACAGTACAAAACCCAAGACAAATACATGTATTATTGGTATTGAACATATCTTTCATCATAACAAGTATTGTCATCGATTAATATCTTATATATTTGCAGTGCTGTGAACAGTGTGTTACTATTTTTACTATTCTTTTTCAAATCAGTGACTCGCCATTTGTACTCCCTCCTGCGTGTTAAAGTGACTTCAACACACTGAGGTCTCGAGGCAGGACTTGTGTAGTGTCGATCACAGCGTCAACAGCCAATGATATTTATATCTCTACAATATTAGCAGCCATAGGGTACACCGTTATCAATGGTGTGTGTGTGTGTGTGTGTGTGTGTGTGTGTGTGTGTGTGTGTGTGTGTGTGTGTGTGTGTGTGTGTGTGTGTGTGTGTGCGCAGTAGTGCATTCATGATAATTTGCTGCAGTGCACTGTTTCCCAAACACAGGGTCGGGACCCATTTGTGGGTCGTGGACACAGTTTTACAGGTCTCATACTTTTTTGTTTCCTACATTATTTCCACCCAATTATCTAATGTAATCCTGGGCGCTACACCTCCTCTGCCAATCTGGGGAGGGCAGCGGACTGACCTCATGCTTCCTTCTATGCATGAGGAGTCCAATCTGCTTATTTTCACCTGACAGGGGGGAGTTTCCCCAGCCGGACGTAGTGCGTGAAAGGAACACGTTATTCCAAACAGTTCCTTTCCCCGCCATCCGGCGCCCCGGCTGGCCAGGGGAAGGTAGTTTAGAGACCAGCATTAATTACTGCATGTTTTTTGTAGAAAACAAATGTTTAAGAAGTAGTAGTTTTCACTAGTTTGGGTCCCGGGCAAACATTTAATCTCACAACCTGAAAAGTTTGGGAACCACTGCTGTAGAGGTCTTTACGGTGACCTCCAGCCCTCCCTTTCATCATTATCACCTGCTAATATCTCTCTCTCTCTCTCTCTCTCTCTCTCTCTCTCTCTCTCTCTCACTCATCCTTTGTTTATAATTGTGTCTTTGTCTAATCAGGATCAGTGTGTCTCTTGAGGGACAGTTCTTACATTACATCCAACCACACCAGTTCCTGGACTCACCTGAGTGGGAATCGCTCAGGCCCAACGAGGAAGGCAACTTCCAGGTAAGCAAACGCAACACTCAATAGGTCGGTTGCCAATGCCATAGCAACATTTTGGGTACTGATATATTCCCCTCACAATAATTACGGTAATAAAATACACAAATAACTGAAATTAGCCTACCCACCCTCTTTGCCCTGAATTTGACCTTAGGCTTCAGGCAGGAGGCTTAGAGTGCCATTTACAAAAACAAAAGGTTACAAGACATTGTGCCAACTACAGTGGACCTTAATTTTTTTTTTAATGTTTTATCATTTTGGAGATCCTTGACATGTGTTTCAGAAAACTGTTAGGATTTGGAAGAAATTTTGTAGAATCAACCTCAGATATTAATGGTTTAATTCTAGAGCACCACCCTAGGCAAATCCAACCCTGATTATAGCAGAAAAGGGAGCCATTTTAAGAAGTCTTTTGACCATAACATGGCTGAGAATGAATTGGAAGCTACATTAGTGTGGTGCCGACGTGCCGTTCAAGGACTCCGAACCAGAAACCCAGGATGATTCTCGGGTGCGGCCAGTTGCGTCTTCTTTTTTGTGATTTTATCTTTTATTTATTTAAATTTTTTGTTAAACGAAAAAGAGGTTTCCCCCCCCCACCCCACAGGTTGAACAGCAAAACAGATAAAAAATTACAATACATCAAAAACAATCATAATGATAATAATAAATAAATAAAGCAAGACAGGTACTTTACCATTGGAAAAATTTAATTAAAAGAAAATAACAGTCATCAGAGATGTTGGCATGATTTAAGTTTTTCTAAGGCTGTGGATAAGATGTCAAGTGTGTTTTCTTGTGCCCCATTGGATGGAGCTACGTATAGAGAGTTCCAGAGAGATAATGTCCATTAAAGAGAGGATCCATTGTGAGACCTCAAGTTTATGGGGAGGTTTCCATCTTAGGACGAGCAGTTTTTTTGCAGCTGTCAGCCCTAAGAGCAGGAGTCTTCTACGTGGCATTGTCAAGATCAACCTAATCGCTGAATCATCATTCAACAAGAAAATATTAGGCAAGAGGGGAATTCTAGATCCCATTACCTCAGATAGTACTTCTGAAACTCTAGACCAAAAACGATTGACATCTGGACATTCCCACATCATGTGCATTTACTTCCCCAGTTTGTTATTGTTGCATAGGGTGCGGCCAGTTGCGTCTTATCGCAGCCGCCATCAGGAGGATCAATTGAAAAGCAGTTTCCCTCAGGCCTATCCTGACAGGCTTAGTAATGGGGCGAGTTGGACCAACGTGGCGTGCGGTTAGGCCTCACTCACACCTACTGTAAGACACACTTGTGTCCTGTGTGTTCTGTGTGTCATTTTCCAAACACACAGCCTTTCCAATGGGAGTCACATTGTTTCACCACACATTTTTGTTTGATGGCCAGGACATCTGGTGTCTTGCGTGTCTTAGGTGCGTGCAGCGCTTCTAGTTTAAGGACTTCAGTGTTTTGTACCATACAATTCTATGTACAAAACAAAGTACAGAAAAAATTATGTTTGCTGGGCAATTATGTTTTATTTTATTTTATGGTAGTGTTACATTTTTGTTGGCTAAGACTAGACTAAAACCATATAGTTTAAATTGCCTAGGCAGGCCTAAAGTTCAATGGTGTGTTCAGAATTAGTAATGTGGTCAGGGCTAGGGACAGGGTTAGTAACGGACCAACGTGCCATCAGAATAATGTGCCACTGCTGTTGGGTTAGGAGTCCAGACACCAACAATTATTTTTCTTGTATCATGTTTCAGCAGTGAAGCTTTAAAGGACCATACCGGCATCAATATACCGCATTTTAGGTCATGTATCATGTATATCGTACAGAAACATATTTTTTCCCCATTAATGGCTATATTTTTAGATGTTGTGTTATTTCTTATTTTCCATCAAAGTCACCATTATTATTTTTTTAAGTTTTCCTAAAAACTTCAAATATTTATTAAAAAATGTGGCCTACATAGCAACAACAACCCCAAAATGAATCAGTGTTTTCCCCGCAGGACTGTTTTCAGATAGACCTTTCAGGTCAACGCAACTAAAACATAACCTTGCGGCCTGGGCCATGGCTCAGTGGTCCAGGCACCTTGACTGGTAATCCAGTCTGGCAGTGTGCCGCGGGTTCGACTCCCGATCCCGACGGCCTTTACTGCATGTCTTCCCCCCATCTCTCTCCCCATTTCCTGTCAGCCTACTGTCTGTCCCTCGCAAAACAAACATAAAAGAAAATCTAAAATCATAACTTTGCATCACCTATCTCAAGCACGTTTCAAGTCTCTGCAAATGTAATTTTTTACTGTACTGAAAATGACGTAGTCCGACGGCTTCCTCAAAAAAAAAAAACACCACGGCTGAGGCTGTGTGTTTGGAAAATGGTCGGCAGCAGTGATGCTAAGCATGCTGTGAGTCTCACTCATTAGCCGCCAGCAGAGGAAGAGACTGAGCTTCCTAACCGTCTGCCCACTGTCTGTAACAAGACATCAGAGACTTAATACTTTCCACGGATTACAATCACCCAAGGAGAGTTTGAAAACATGAAATGACCAAAAATGACTGCTGTGACAGGAGAAGGATAATAATAATAATGGATTTGATTTATAACGCACTTTATATTCAACAGAATCTCAAATTGCTACAGCAAATGAATAAAAGTAAAAAGGAATACAAGCCATTGTGTGTACACTGTTTATCAAAAGTATAAAGCTAACGTCTCCTATATGTATGTATATTGTATAACTATCTCTGACAGAAAATGAACAATCTTTTTATAGTTTCACAAGATAGTATTACCCAATGTGTTAATGTAACACAGCTCTGTTTACACCTTTATTTAATTCCTAATTATATCCAATATTTATTTGTAAATACATTTTTTAATTTGATTGTCTTGTTCCACTTCTGCTTTGGCAATGTAAACGTACGTTTTCTCATGCCAATAAAGCTCCTTTGAATTGAATTGAATTGATTATATTAGGTTGAGGAATGCAACCTAATATAATATAACCTTTACGGTATATGACCCGTAAAGGCCTATTCATACTCCAGTTTTAGGTGATATGGTGACCACCGAAAACTACAACATGACGTCACGCCGCAGTGGTAAGCGCTTCACCACTCACCTAAACACATGTCTCTGTTTTTGTTAATTACCGTTTCGGTGGTCACCTACTCACCTCATCACCTAAAACTAGTATAAATATGCTTTCATGCTGCGTTTACACGGGCAGATGCAAAGATACGGTCTGCTTCAATGGAAGCCAGCGACATGAAGATACAAAGATACATCAGACGTTTGTAGCTGCTGCTGCTACAAAGCTACAAAAATAGTTGAGCTGGTTTCAACTTCAGCTACAAAGATGTGCTGTGTCGCTTTGCATCTGCCAGTCAGTGTGAAGTAACGCAGCATAACTCTATTGATCTGTGAATTTCCGTGACCCCCTATAGGTGACCCTGACGGCGGAGGAGGACTCCCGCTTCATCTCTTGGCGCCGCCGCCGCCTCTACCAGCTGCTGTCGAAGGAGCGCTACATCGCGCGCGTCTTCTCCGTCATGCTGGGCTACGACATCGCCGAGAAGCTTTACACGCTCAACGACAAGCTCTTCATCAAGAGCGGCGTGCGCCTGGACATCCGCCTGCCCAGCCTCTACCACGTGCTGGCGCCCTCCTCCTGCTCCTCGCCTCCGGGCAGCGAGGGGGACAGCGGCAACGCCAAGGACCCTGGGGGAGAGTCGTCGCAGAAGCAGCGGCAGGAGCCGGCGTCCGTCTCCACCTCCTCCTCCCTGGCGTCGAACCCGTCCCAGCCTCGCCAACCCAGTCCGCTAGGAGGACCGCTGGCGAGGCGGAGTCCCCCCCCCATGGCCGAGCCCCACGCTCCGCACTACAACCAGCGCCAGGCCTCCTCCTCCTCCTGGGCCCCGGACGTGGAGCTGCCGTCCGGTGAGGACTCCACCAGCCTGGTCCTGGAGGACTTTGCAGACGTGGCGGGCTCCTTAATGGATTATGGGAGTGAATTGATTTGAGTTAGAGGGGGCAGGGGGTGCTGAAGCTAACACACTGGGTCACCACTTAAGCTACATGTAAGTACACACCGCTACGTGGAGGATGGGAGAGGGTGGTCTGGTCTCTGGGCTGGCTGGGTGTGTGTGCATGCATGTATGGCTTGTCGGGTCCACAGCTGTTACTAACCTGGCTTCAGAGTGGGATGTTCTTGTTATCTGTGTTGCGGAACGCTTATATTTATTATTTTAATAATGATTAAAATATATTGTTTTGGCCTGGGCCGTGGCTCAGCGGTCCAGGCACCCTTGCTGGTAATCCAGTCTGGCAGTGTTCCTGTCAGCCTACTGTCTATCCTTCCATAAGAAATATATAAAAAAAAAAAAAATTGTTTTAATTTTACAGAAGAACAATGAGGAGGTAACATTCTGTCTTCGAAGTTCGCTCTGTCTTGCAACGAAAAGACACTGACATTGTGCTGGATTGAAGCAGTAAAATCCCTCTGCTTGTATTTGTACTCGCATGACCTTGAGAGAGCCAAGTGTTGTTAGCTAGCACTGAGGTCTGAAAAGGGTGGAATGAGGGGTTTCCCCATTGTGTGTGTGTGTGTGTGTGTGTGTGTGTGTGTGTGTGTGTGTGTGTGTGTGTGTACGCACGCACGCACACACGCGTGTGAGTAAGTGAAAGAGAGAGCAGCAACAGGGGCGCACCAACAACACCAGCTGTGTGTTTGTGTTCCGATGATGAGGATTACGGCCTGGAAACTTCTGTGATATCCAGAAAGCCGGTGTCATGCTCTTAATCCAACTGGCCCAACCCACCCCACCCCTTCTCTCCACAGAGTCTCTCAGTCCATCTTTCCATCTGTCCCCCTATCATATAGCCTACTGTGGGCCCTCCCCTTGTCTTCCCAAACCTACCTCTCGACCAATCACGAGGGCAAGATCATATTTCAGAGGGAGGGAGTGTGAGATGGATGGAGGAATGTGTGTGTGTGTGTGTGTGGGGGGGGGGGGGGGGGGGGGGTGTGTGTGTGTGTGTGTGTGTGTGTGTGTGTGTGTGTGTGTGTGTGTCTGTGGGAGTACTTGAATTTAGGTTGTGGCTTGCTGGACCGTTTCTATCATGGAAGCACTTGCTGACCTTCACAGTGTTCAGACGTGGGTATGTGGGGGTGACTAGCTGCTAGCTGCTAGGAAATGTCATGGGTTGATGGTGGGGTGAGATGAGACAGAGGCAGATACTTTAGCTGCTATAGCTGCTAGGAAATGTCATGGGTTGATGGTGGGGTGAGATGAGACAGAGGCAGTCAGGCAGATACGATTGACTAGTTCTCATCCAGTCAGAGATCCATATGGCACGTCAACACGTCCTCCTATCTGTCACAAACAAGTGCTTGACGTGCTTCCCTAATCGGTTAGAACAAGAAGACCAAAGAGATGAATGGTTTACTATGAGTGCCATTAGTCTGCATGTGACTTCACACCTCCGGGGAAGTTACTCGTATGAGGCATGATGCTATACTGGGATCACGGGTCCCCTGACAAGATTATCGCTGGTGCTCGATTGGTGCAGGCCGGGTAACGTTCCTGCCCACTGCCGCAGATACCAGGGGTTAAGCTCTGATGCATTGCCTCCGTCCTGGCCTGGCGTCCCAAGGACTCAATTGGCCGTAGGCTAATGGAAGGAATGCACTTTTGCCTAAATCTTTCTTAGTACCATAATGAACCGGGTCATATTGTATACAAGTATAGCATGTCAGTGTGCCAAAGATTATTTGACATTTTCAAGCCAATCTTCAAATTAATGGTATGCTAGTTTCTTTGTACTTGGAAGATTTGTACACATGGAAGATTAATTAAGCTGTTCCATCCCCAAGAATGATTGTGTTGTTTCCACACAGGAGCTGACAACAATGGGAGCATACCGGCGCGATTCTGGGCCCAGAGGGGCCGGGCCCCGCTCGCCCCCACGGACACCCCCAAGCTGTGAGATTGCTTTATCCTGGAGAAACACGTCGTGCAGAACTATACGTCTGTTGGGTGAATTCTAAATTTCCAGCAGCTTTTTCTTTTTCTTTTTTTATCAACATTGAATGTTACACTAATGCATTGTACAGGGAAAACCTCGCTCATAGGAAGAGTGAGGAGGACACAACATTGAACTCGAATAAGACATTTAGGAATTGGAGCATTGAGTACATTAGTATTTAGTACATACTCTACACATGTTACATTCTTATAGTACTGTCTGTATGTGGGCAACACAAAAACGATGCAATCCTGTTCGCCCTGTGCTGAAAGCCTTAAAGCTCACATTGTGTCACGACTCACGATGCAATGTGTTGTTAGCTTGCAGATCGGCTGTTTTTGGTTAGTGACACCGTCATTCAACGGAATATAAATTCAGCATACCATAAATCCCATGCCCCGATTGTCCTCTGTCACTATTCATTCTCCTTGCTCTCACTTACTTTACCTCACTGTCTTTTTTAATCTGAAACAGCACTGTAGTTTGAGAGTATTGCCTGCTATTTTCCTTGGGTATCTGGACTGCAATTAACAGTTAGCCTAATTGAGGCCTGCCATGAACTACGTGGATATTGGTTACTGGTGATTACGGGAGTAAAGAGTGACAACATTGGAAGATATTGTAACGTGTCATTGCCTTTTTCTCCCCGACAACAAAAAGACCATCTTTTCTGGTTAGGTACAAACTAAGTATAGCCTCCTATACCAGGGGTAGGCAACCGTAGGCAGTAGGCACAGGCGCCAACATTGGCACAGGGGAGGGTGAACACTGGCATAAGTGTGAGACAGAGAAGTTTTTTCTTTTAAAATTAAATATTTCTAAAAGGTTTAGTCCGTTAAATTAAGTCCACTCACATCCACCAATTACATCCTGCACATAATTGTACATTCATTCAAACTCCTAACTCATGACTGAGGAGTTTATTACATCCTGATGTGAAAGAAAATATTTCTAAGGTTGTTAATTGTTATGTGTATCCTATGGACAATCAAAATCAGCTGGGAATATTGAATTTCGATGTCATAATTATATATGGCTGACTATCATGAAAATGAAAACATGGCACTTAATTAATGTGAAAAAAAGATTGCAGGCCCCTGGCCTGTACCCTACAACAGGCCCCTGGCCTGTACCCTACAACAGGCCCCTGCCTACAACAGGCCCCTGGCCTGTACCCTACAACAGGCCCCTGGCCTGTACCCTACAACAGGCCCCTGGCCTGTACCCTACAACAGGCCCCTGCCTACAACAGGCCCCTGGCCTGTACCCTACAACAGGCCCCTGGCCTGTACCCTACAACAGGCCCCTGGCCTGTACCCTACAACAGGCCCCTGCCTACAACAGGCCCCTGGCCTGTACCCTACAACAGGCCCCTGGCCTGTACCCTACAACAGGCCCCTGGCCCGTACCCTAACAACAGGGTTTAAGTGCACGACTAACAGGTTCAGGTCTAAAATGAATGTCAGGGGGTTCAAGGTACATCGAGGAGGAAAAGGTTGATGGACGTTGGATGTCTTTCCTTTTGGTGCCATGCTGATCAATCATCCATGCTGATCAATCATCCCAGTCATTGCTATCCACATTCCTGACGTCCTTGTGACAGGCCTCTAGGCAGCATGGAAATGTACAGTGGTGGAAAATGTACTCAAAGTTTTTACTTAAGTAAAAGTATCAATACTGCAATATAGAACTACTCTGTTACAAGTAAAAGTCCGGGAATTTGAAATGTACTTGAGTAAAAGTACAAAAGTGTTGGCATCAAAATTTACCTAAAGTACTCATTATGCAGAATGTGCCATTTCAAGTTTTCAAATGTATAAAAAAATATTTTGAAAATAGCAGATCTACAAGCTTACAATGCGTCGCATCGCGACACATTGTGAGCTTGTAGATTGGCTATTTTCAAATGGCCGAAATGTATATAGCGCTGAAGTGGTTACTGTATGTTTTGTTTTGTAATAATAATCAAAATTTACAAAGTAACTAGTAACTAACTAGTAAAGTTTTCAAATACTATAGTATTGGAGTAAAAGTACAATATTTGCCATTTGTAAAAGTACTGTACAGTACTTAAGTAAATGTACTTACAGTAGTTACTTTACACCACTGGAAACGTATATCATATATATATATATATATATATATATAAGGACATAACGGACAGCTCAGCAGGATATCCACCGTGTCAGTTAGAATTTCAACATTTGATCTCACGTTTTTATTTATAAGAAACCAAGTCTCGACCACACTAGGTCACTGTAATATGATAATACCATTTTTGCCTTTATTTCATCCGGTTTTGAGGTTGGAAACTGGATCATAATATGATCCAATTACAAGTCCAGATATTATGTGGACTTGACATTGTAGGCTATGTGACAACCTTTTTATTTCTCACTTATTGTTTCAAAAACCTATAGGCAGATTGTTAATTTAATATGCCTGCATGGTGGTACCGCCACATAACTTATTTTCTATTTCACGTTCATGTTTTGTGAGGGCATGTTTATATTGCTTGTGTCATGTGTGTGTATGTAACTGCACCTTCATTTACCATAACTCAATCTGAGTGACTGATTCCGTTCTTTATTATTCATTCAGCAGGACACTCGGGATGCTTTTGCACCGCTTTGGATTGAGTCAGCAATTGAATACACAAATGGTCTGCTGTGAAATGTCTACCGCAGTGTTTGGTTATGGTTATTTACAGAATAATAACGGGGGGCTACAATGTCATGGGGCCAATATTTCCATAAAATTCTTGTGTGCTGTGAAAATGCAATGGCCTGTCTTTCTGATTTCTTTCCTTCTTCGCTGTCATGATAAAAAAACTGTCCACACCAATGTGAGATTGTGAGCATCCACACTGATGAACCATAACATTCTGTACAAATGAATGTCTGTGATGCGTTTTAACGCAGCAGGTTTTGAACATTTTTCAGGCCAAGGACCCCTAGCTGAGAGCTAGAGATGAAGCAGGCACACCCACTACATTGTTTACAAGAATGTGTGTCTGTATAATACAATTATAAAGATTGGGGGGGGGGGGGGGGGGTGAGGAAGCCCCTCCATACATTATTAGTAGGCCTATAGGTCCCAGATCATACATGGGCAACTGGCGGCCCACATGCGGCCCCCACCTTCACTTAATGTGGCCCTCAGGTGAAAATCGGAATACTGACATATTATTGATTTCAGCTGTTACAATTCCAAACACGACCCGCTATAATTACTAGCTAGCTTAATTAATGAGTAGTATTAAAATGTTATTGTCTTTTTTTTGAGTGGTGCAACCACTCCAAGGAACAGCAATGTCCGTGTTCAACTATGTGTGTGCCTATGTACTGTATGTGTTGGTTCATGAGCACCAGTATGACTATGACTACCGTACCAGTAGGGGCTCTGTTGTGCCAGAAACAGAGAAAGAGAGATAGTATTAGTGCTCCACTGTTGCCTGCTAATGAGAGAGAGAGAGGAGAGGGGGGGGGGGGGGGGGGGTTAGAGAGGGGAGTTGCACCACTAAGTTCACACAGGTGTGATTTATTTTTTACATCCAATGGCAATGTATTTGTATTTTGTTCAACATAACTATAATTCAAATATAGGATTCCAATTTAAAAAATAGCAAAAAAACTATTAAAATATAGCAATGAAATAGCTGGTCTACAAGCTCAAAACGCGTCACAGTGCGTTTTGAGCTTGTATATATAGGGTATCTTAGACCCCTACGACAGCCTTGCTAGTGTAAGCTCTGAAAAAGACTTTCTCCGGAAATGTCAAGCGTACTCACTGTTCCATTAACCCATTTTGGACTGAAGTCGATTTTAAAAAGGCTTCTAAATCCTAACATTTTTCTGAAAAACCCATGTTTCTATGTCTGTGGTGCTCAACCTTTTTCATGTCAAGGACCCCCAGAATTATCTCTATTGGGCCACTGACCCCCTTCTCAAAATATGTAGTTCCAGGGACCCCCCAGAAGCCAATATTTTAGTTAAAAATGTTTGCTCGGAAATATATATTCAAAGATTTGTACCACATTTTTACGACTTTTCAAAAATAGCAGACCTACAAGCTCGTAGCGCGCCACCGAGTGGCGCTATATGCTTGTAGATCTGCTATTTTTCAATAGCTAAAGCATGACATAATGCTATAAACACCAAGAGGGGTTCCCGCCCAAAATGGATTAAAGTGATCCTTTGCAGATACGAGTGCTGTCTCCTCTGTCCCAGGACAGGACACTTTTGTTGAAGCTGCCACGGCAACAACAAGTCTGTTTCACACTTCCTGTCAGTCTGAGCACTGACGCCAGAATGTCTTAAAATATAAAGGTTACACACACTCTCTCTAGATCATCCCTGCAAACACATTTAAATATAGACAGGGGGGAAAAGTTGTCCTTTTATTGCTTTGCTTTATCGAATGATGGAACCTTTGTAACATTCACTACAGAAATACATTTACAGTGATACTAACATTTCATAATATTATGAGAAAGCACAAATGTTGTTTAATCATTTAGGTTGAAACACAGTAAAAGCAAAGCATCAGGTTGTTTCCCCCCAAAAGATATGTGGAGTTTATGTGTTTCTATCTGTGAATAATGTAAATGTTTGCCTATGTGTACTTTCTGGAACAGTCAGAGGCCTATCATACATGGTACGTACATGTCTTTCCCGTCACAACCAAAGACAGATTTGGGACAAATTCACCCTTTCATTTATCTTCCTGTCTTCTCCAGTCGATTGTTAATAATAGCTAAGAACAGTGTTGAATAATAAATTCAAAGGCAGCGGTGGGACGTGTACTGTGTGACGTGTGTGTGTGTGTGTGTGTGCGCGCGTGTGTGACAGAAAGTTGGCAAGAGATGCAGTACTTTAATCATCCTTGCCCATACTTTACTAACTTTATCCACAAAGGCGGAATTTGCTAAACTAGATGTTTATCGACCGGTACCTTACTGTAACACTGTGTGTGTGTGTGTGTGTGTGTGAGAGAGAGATAATTGGTTTTCAGTGTTTATTGACTGAAGAAGTGTACGTGTTTCTCTCAGAATCTCTCACACACTTGTATGAAGTCATGTGACCAGGGAGCTCCTCGTCTGATGTCAATGTTGGTCACACACAGTGGCTCTTCTTGCCTGAAACACACAGACACACAACATGCAGGAACTGCACTACAGTACTTTGTGGTCAGGGAAGCCTAATATGTCCCTAATATTTTCGATGGTTTGACTACAAAAGGACCCCAATGGAAACTTTGTTAAGTCCTTTAACAGACCTTGCATTAGGCATAGCAGTGCAGGCATGGTTTTCTGGCCACTTATTTTTCCCATAGAGATTTACAAAAATATTTATATCAATTATTTTAAGCCTAGAATCAAGCCATCCAGGATCCTGGTGAATCATGACCATAAAACCTTTGATTCTGTGAAAAATTATGATTATGATAATATTTAATTATATGATATATTACATTTAATAAATACCCTTTGTTTAGCGGTTTTCTTTTTTTTCCATTTATCTATGGAACAGAGTCAAACTAAATGTAATGCCTCAACTCCTATAATTCCACGTGCTTAAGTTGTCAGGGTGGGATGGGGAGGGGGGGGGGGGGAGGGTCCCCAGTTCAAATATGATTATTTTTGGGGGCCGCAGCCTGAAAAGGTCAACTGAGATCCACTGTATTACACACACATGGCCTGTACTTGTACGTACGTGAGTGAGGGGAACTCAGACAGACACATGGACTGGATGTGGATGTCTCCCTGCCTGTAGAATCGGAATCCTGTGTTCTTCAGCTGGATGGAGTCTATCTCACACAGTGCAGCTGGGTGGGCAACGACCCTACTGTACTTGTTAGTGTCTGTCTGACTGGAAGCACGCACGCACGCGCACACACACACACACACACACACACACACACACGCACACACACACAAACACACACACACACACACACACACACACACACACACACACACACACACACACACACACACACACGTTTAGATTAACAACAATTTGGACAGCAATTTAGTAATTGGACAACAATGTAACTATGTAAACAGTTTCCTTATGTTGATGTATTTATTGTATTGATACTGGTGAAGACGATCAAATAAACTAAACAGTTATTTATTATGAATTCTAAAATATGGAAATGATGGAAACATCTGTTCTACATCTGAAAGAACTACTTTAAAAAAGATTGAAAATGTTGTAAGACTTATACCTTGCTACTATCAAACAATAGACTAATATTATTTCTAAATATATCTTGAAGCATTTAAGCTTTTTGGTGCACTTTGTTCAACAATCTAACCCAGTTGCACAAACAGGAGAGAGTTGTTTAATTAATTGCAGGGACTGTTCTCAAACTTCTTCCCCCGTGTCCTGCACCTGGGCAATGGGACATACTGTACATGTACAGTATGTACTTGCTGTAGTGCCCTGCACATGACCAATAGGATATACAGTATACCTGCCCTACACTTTGCCGGTGGGACATACGGTACGTGCGTGCAGTAATGGGACAAACAGTGAGTTTATATATATACAGTAGCGCCCTGCACCTGGCCATTAACACACGGTATTCTGCTCGTGTCTGCTCTCAAAATAGAAGTTGCCAACTCTCCATTTATAATATAAAGCAGTAGCCTATACTGTACTTATTATAATGGCTACAGTTCTGGGTCAACAACATGTCTCGTTGTCTGTCAGGCGATGCTGACCGCAGGGAAAAGATCGCCCGTGCAATTAATTTAGCAGAAGTTGAACACTTGAGATTCCATGCGAGCAGTGTACCAATTCTTTCACCTCTGTTCAGCATTAACCTTTTTATGCAGTTTGCTAAATGGTACTTTTGTTTTGGATTGTTTATTCATATTTATTCTTTGGTTATAGCTAAATATTCGCAGAAAATTGCAGGTCGACAAGCTTGTCAGTCGGCTATTTTCAGCGAAGATATTGAATGTAGAGGGGAAAACACAAAATACACTAGTATAGAGCACTGAGGGAAAGTCTTAAACCTGAGATAGCAGTGTGAAGGCTGGCTGAAGACAGATACAGACATTTAAATGGCATGAGTTTCTGACTCTCTGTTCTCGTCTGGACATAGCCTTGAATTCCCACAGTATACTTTCCCCGCTCAGAACATTCTGATAGTTGACGACGTTGGAACAAAATTTACATTTGAAAGAAACTCGCGTCTGTTTGGCTGCTCCTTTGTCCTTTCACAACAGCAGAAGCTGTGAAATTGCAGTTCTTTTGCATAAACATAAACTTGAACGCTATTATTTCTTATTCAAACGCTGCATAAATATCACCACATTGTGTTTGTGACATAACACCAGACCTCTGCTCTGACATAGCGCAGAATTTCCGACCAGGAATTTATGAGTTGGAGAGAACATTCATGTTTAGTTTCTTTTCTAACTCGGAAGTAGAATACAACTTGGCATGAACGCACCCTTATTCACTGCAAAGTGAGCCGTCTTTAGTCTAAGTCAGGAAACCTCTTGAGTATTAAGTCAGCGTAATAATACCAATAAAAAAGCTCTTAACAATTTCAACCTGCCGTCAAAATTTGGGGTATATTTAGTTTAGTTTATTAGTTTTTATTTCCTTTTTCATAAAAAACATTCTTAGTTCATCAGTTTTTTTCGTTTTCTTATTCTGGAAAAAGAAAAGTATAGACTGAAGCCTATAGGCTTATTACGTATATGGATACCCCTTTTGTCCTCAAACAAAACAGCTCATGTGTCCCATTTCTACTGAACAATGCAACATTCAAGTTTTTCTTTTTTTCTTTAAAAAAACCAAGCAAAACAATATGCTAATAATAGTCACAGTAGTAACAATTTTCACACAAAAACAAAATAAACAAATATATCGTTAGAGATAGCCCTGTATACAACAAAGTATATAGGGCTAACGTTCTTAGAGTATGAGGTATAGGGTTGTCACAATATGTGCTTCACAGACAAAAGGACACAAGATGTAAAGAAGCCAAAAATAGGAGCACCCGCCAGACTCTTTATAATTAAAGAGAGTATGAAAGCACTGTCTCTGTCTTTGTGTGAGGTCGCTGTACAGTAGGTTAACTCCCAAAGTAGAAACAATTGATGTTAAGGGCTCTCTAGTGAGGACTTCTGGGGATTAAGGGCATGCCTAGCAATGTTCTTGTTATTGGTCAGTGACACCGGCATGGGTGGGTACTGTACGACTTACTTCTGCTGATGAATGCCACAGGGAACTAATTTGTGGAATGAAAGACTCTCATTAAAGTACCGGCGGTGCTGTGTGTGTGGACGTGCGTGCGACGTGCGTGAGTGTGTGTGTGTGTGTGTGTGTGCTCTCTTACAATCTGAGTCTCTTCACCATTGCCAGGTTCCCTGTCTTCAGAGTCACTTCAATCTCGGCGCTCTTATCAAGGGGAGACACGTCAATCACCAACAGGATGTGGTGAGCTGAGAGAGACAGACAGACAGCCAGAGAGAGGAAGGGGAGAACCGGACCAAACTCAAACTCAAAAGACTTATTTGGGTCAAGTTGGAACATTTGGGTTGCAGCGAGGTATAAGAAGTTAAGAACACAATACAAAACCACAACAGACAGAACATACAGTACGTATGTACGGTAATATACAACCGAAATATGAGCGAGCAAAAACTGACCGTGAAAGTGTCAGCATGGTGTGAAATGTATTATGTAAACTTAAATCCACAGGCCCTCAACATGCACACACACACACACACACACACACATACACACACACACACACACACACACGTGCGCACACACACACACACACACACACACACACACACACACACACACACACACACACTCACCACAATAGGGCGCAGAGGAGGTTGTGAGGAGGAATAGCTTCTGTTCTTTTGGAAGTGGAGACGTTGTTATCCCACTGTTCTGTGATAAACCTGAAACGCACGCGCGCGCACGCACACACACACACACACACACACACACACACACACACACACACACACACACACACACACACAATGACTGAGAATCACAGGCTCGTCTCACATGACAAATCAAATGAAGCCTGTTGGTATACATTAACTGCTTGAAGAGTAATTAACACAACATATGACGGTGTGGTTTACACGTCACAAGGACATATCTTCAAGCTTTCTGCTGTATCACTGTATCAGTGTCTGTCACTCTCAACAAACACTGGCCATGTTCTGTACATCGAGTATAGGTCGCTGCCTTCAGCGATATGATGTTCCAGCATACAATAAGGTCAGACTGAAGAGGTCCTTTGTCTTTGAAGCTTAATCAGGAGTTTGGCCAGGACAGGATTACAAGCTGAGCTGTGCTCTTGTCTTTATGTATGTATTTTTGTTTGTTTGTTTGTTTCTTTCTTTCTTTCAAATGTGTGTATATGTTTTTGCATACAAAGTTACTGGGTCACAAGACAAATGTAGGATAAGTGCGAGCTGACAATTAAATATGATATGATATGATATGATATGATATGATATGATATGATATGATATGATATGATATGATATGATATGATATGATATCATCTGGGCCATCATCTTGGTTATTTGAAAATAGCAGATCGTCTATTTTCAAAATATTTGTTTTACACATTTTGAACTTGCGAAATGGGACATATTCTGCAATATGAGTAGGCCTACTCTTTTGGTAGGCTACTTTGAGTACATTTTGATGCCAATACTTTTGCACTTTTATTCATGTAGGCCTACATTTTGAATTTCTGACTTTTACTTGTAACAGAGTAAGATTTCTATATTGCAGTAAGAGTTTTATCCCAACACTGATCAACACTGATGAAATGAAAAAGGTGGACCATGTTGTAAATAAATCTTAGTGTATTGAGCTTGTGCTTTCGTTTGAAATGTAGCCTAGCATTCTTCATACTGTGAAAAAAAAAAATATCAATCAATCAATCAATCAATCAATCAATCAATCAATCAATCAATCACTGACCTATAGTGGGACAGACGCCGTTAAAGAGGCCGTTGTCACAGCCCAGACAGTGTCCGTTGAGGAAGTCCTCATAACTGAAGCAGGGGATTCCAGCCATCGAACACGAGGACGCGTTCAGCGCGCTCATGTAGACGTGCACCGCCCTCATGTGGTCGCAAATCACATAGCCGTACACTGGGAAGTAAACAAGAACTGACAACAAAAGGCTCACACTTAAGGAGTCAAATGCCGGCACATCATGGGTCTTCTTTTTTGTTTAGTTCGTTTAGTTGTGTCTTAATAGTCAGGAACATTAGCGTTTATGCTGCCGTAGGCTACAATTAACAGCCTTAGTTAAAATGACGTGCCAGGCAAGTCAGTGTCAACATTATTTTGTTCACTGTCTAGGAGGCCTACTGTCTGCACACAAACAAACGCACGGTTGGCTTTCAACTTACTTGACGCAAATCTGGACCTGGCGCATCCCGCCTGGTCCATGCCGCCATTCAGAAAGAAGTCGACGTGACCAACAGGGATGGAGATGCCAAAATCTGATGGGGGATAATAAAAGGTAATTAAAGAAACCTGGTGGTTTAAGGTCATGGTGAAAAAGTGTAAACCCAATTGAACCGCAATAATAGGCTAATTGAATCCCATCTAAATGTAGGATATACAAGCAGGCTAGCAAGCAAGCAAGCTAGCTGCCTGGCAGTGGTGGAATGTATGTATATGTCTACATTACATTTACTCAAGTAGGCCTAAGGTGCCTCAAATTGACACTAATTAGCCCGCGGACCCCCTTTTGAAAAGATATTCCAGGGACCAGAGATTCTCAACCCGTTTAATTTCAAGGACCCCCAGTTTGACATTAGTCTAGTAGGCTACAGCCCTAGCTCTGGTCCTTAGCCCTATAATGCCTTGGCAATTATCGTCCATAGCCCTATAATGCCTTGGCAACAATTGTTGCCAAGGCATTATAGGACCAGAGCTAGTACTGGTACAGAACCCCATTAATGGCATTTCTATCTCTGGGACCTCAATGTACATGCATATTGTAAAATCAAAGTTAATTTAACGGGTCCATTTGGTTCCATTGTACACTCTCAGAGTTACAGACCCATAAGGGTCCATTTGGTTCCAGACTGAAGCCCCTGGAGCTCTATCTATATCTATAAGTTTACAGCTTGTAGATTTTCAAAATTGGGACATTCTGCATAATGAGTAGGCTACTTTCCGCTTTTACTTTAAGCACACATTTGTTTTTAATACCAATACCAGAGTATTTCTATATAGCAGTATACTGCAGTATATGCAAGTGAGTACTATGAGTACTTTTCCCACCACTGCAAGCCGGTGCATGTCGCTAGATATTTCTTTGTTAAAAGCAGTGTTAAATAGCTTTATATTATTCTGATATTAATCAATGCCTTGTTGTCACATTGTTTGTTCAGTAATAGGAATCTCCCTGAGATTCCCTGAGCCTTTTAGTAAACATAAAATGCATTTTCAGGTATTATGTCGGTGTACCAATTTTTGCTTTCCAACCAGGAGAGAATACAAGTGAAAGTGATCACACAAAAAAAGCAGTTAAAATTGGAAATGGATGTAGGCTACACTATAACATTGAAGCTGATACATGGGTAACTCTAATTGGCAAACCCACCTGAAAATATATTTTCTATTTATTAAAGTTTATTAAAGAATAACCTCTTCTCTAGTCTGTTATTGAACAAACATTATAGCTTTATTCCACGCACGCAAGCATGCACACACACACACACACACACACACACACACACACACACACACACACACACACACACACACGTGTTCACACACAAGATATCACTTACGCTACATTTAACCTATAGCAGCCTACATAATGAAAATTAATTAACTTTATTATGATTATAATCCTTTCAACAAATCCCATAAACAAGTAAATAAATAAAACTATATTAATAATATCAACAAACATGTACAGTATTTCAGGGTCCTGTTTATGTTGTCTCACAGTCGGAGTCGGTGTGGATGGCCTCCACAAACAGAGCGTCCGAGGGGTCCAGGCGGTCAAACGTGTCCCTCCCTTTAAACATGGGCCCGGCAGGATCCAGACCTGCATGAGGAGGTAAAACACTCACTCTTCATCATTTCATCACCTTTCAACACATATTGTCCTGAAGGGCATAATTATTTTGCCAAATTGCACTTAATTGTATTTCTTTATTTGGGATCTATCAAGATTCCATGCTTGCTCAGGTATGTACTGAGTGAGCCAGATATTGGAGACATAACCACTTAAACACTAGCGTATACCTGGTTGTAGCCTTACGTCAAATTGTGAGAATAGCCGTCTACAAGCTCAAACCGATGGGGTTCACGTGGTTTCGCTCACTATCGTCACCGGATGTTTCCAGTCAGTGGTGAACTATGTTTTGCATACATCCTTCTCTTAAAGATAGTCTTGTCAACAGTGCTTATATGGTGCTTAATTTGAATATTTTAATATGGTGCTTAATTTGAATAATACAAAAAGCTCACACAAGCCCTGCCAGTCAGACAGACAACAAACATCACACGATGTAAACCAGTGGTTCTCAATGTGAGGTCCAGATAAATGGATGGAATAGGAAACCAAATGGACTCCGAGTGTGTACAAATGGGTGTACAAATGGAACCAAATGGACCCCAACGGGTCCATTTGTACACAGAGTTATGGTGATACGTGGTCTAAACTTAAAGCAGGGGTTCTCAGTGTCAGTTCCCAGTGTCATCTATTTAACAAAAAAGAAAGAAAATCTTGGGATTATTTGAAAATGTTTGAATATATATTTATTTTACATGTTTGCACAAATCTTGTATGGGGAACTTGACATGGAAAAAGTTTGAGAACCACTGATGAAAACAAGCAAACAGCTGCATATTGTTTTGCCTGATGTGGGTGGAGAGGAAGGCCTGTGCCACTCCACACAGCTCCGGGGGGGGGGGGGGGGTCGCTCTCATCAAAGTGGCAATTGTGATATTTTTGGAACGCTTTGCTGGCTTTCTTTGAAAGTCTCATTCAAATTAAAGCGTTGGAGAGAGACAAGAGGCTCTGTGAGTGACTTCTCCACTGTGGAGAGACCTTTATTGTCTGGCCTTGTGCTCCGTTGTGGCAGATGTAGCAGTGGAGTCGGATGGCAGTACTAGAGCGGTGCCCGTTGGGAACGATGCAAGTTGGAAATGCATTCCCCGCCCAGTTATTATGTCTGTGTCAGTGTGTCCCTTTTATGGCCATGTATGGAGTTATTTTGTCAGGCATGCCCAAATATGGAGTCTATGCAGATGTCAGAACAATCACTGCGATGTCAGAACAGGCCAGCTCCATACAGTATATGGAGATATAGGCCAGGGGTGATCAGGTCCAGAGCCCGGGCAGAGGCTTTTGTGCTGGTTCTGGACAACGTTCCGACAACGGGCCCTGCGCTCCCTGTGGGGGTGTGGAACACGTGTGTCGAATTTGAAGTCGGTGGGGCTAACGGTTTTTGAGTTACGTGGATTATAGATTACCTGTAGATACAGAGATGTGGTGCATTTATTCTGTAGATAGATGTTTCTCTGTGTTGGCACTCTCTGATGTTGACCTCTTTGTAACGTATATGGTAGCTACTGTAACTGCAGTCTTTATGTGGCCCGAATTCTTAAAAAATATATATAATTATTGTAGTTTGGGCTCACCTGTGATTCTTCCAATCTTGCCCTCGAAGAGGGTTCCCACAAACCCGGAGACATGCGCCCCAAGACTGACCCCGATGAAGTGGAAGGAGTCCAGTCTGCAGCCATGATTCTGTTATGTCGGGACAGATGGTTGTCAGTTGTTTCAGATGCCTGGCATCCCTAGTACAGTATATTGGGCAGTGTATTGTCAGAATTCTTCAGAGACTTTTCGCTTTTTTCATCATACGACAAAGTGTAACATAGGACTCATGTAAGTGGTTAATCAGCCGAGTGCATCATTGGAACTTCCAGGGGTCAAACACAGCTTATAGTGTGTCTTTACCCATCCTCTCTTTATGTCTCCCTTGCCTTTAGGCTACTAAAATAAATACTGTATGTCTTGATTTAACATCAACATCATCGATGGGGAATCCAAGCTAATAGAAACTGCAGGCTTTCTAGTCCTGAAAAGTTGCAATGCGAAAATGGAAGCCATCGCTCTCACGATAATGAAAATCTAAACATTTTTGTAACAAAAATATTGTTAAAAAAAATCTGCCTAATGATGATGTCACTGGAAGACGGTTTCTAAACTGCCCACAGCCCTCCTATGAGACACAGACTGAGTAGAAAAAAATCATGCCATTTTATCATGATTCATTAGTGAAGCCTTTAGGAGGGCCATTCAAGCCTCAAGCGGAGCCTGCGGCACCACCAAGGGCAAGGTGGAGCCTGCGGAACCGTTGCGGCTTGAGAATCCACCATTCCTGAATAAAGTGCCTGGTGCTGGGAGTCTGGTGCAACGCACAGGGCCTGACCTGGTGAGAGCAGGAGTGGACGTAGGAGGGGCCCGGACAGGAGTCAACCCACAGAGCCTAGTCCTTCCACGCGCCAGAATGGTACCTCCCAGTCCCGGCAGAGTAGTTCAGGAGGAACGGATTGTGTCGCCCTGGTTTTTTCCTAATGGGACTGATCGAGGGTAGCTACTGGGACGTAAGTCGGGTCTTGATCACCCTGGCTGGGTCACCTGAGTGAGGGGTATGATGTTGGGAGACCTGAAACCCTGATGACCTTGGGATACATCACTGAGGATACGTCCCAGGTGCATCCATGTATGTATGTATGTACCGGTATGTATTTTGTTATATTATATGAAGATAGGTTGAAAAGTGGTGAAGTGGTCCTTTAAAACCTTTTTCCCCTCTACACCAAATCGCTACATTGAAAATAGACGATGTACAAGCTCACAACGCTATCGTCTATTAAGGGGAATACCACTCATTTTCAACATTGAACTACCGTAATTTACGGACTATAAGCCGCTTTTTTCCCATGCTTTGAACCCTGCAGCCTATACAACGGTGCGGATAATCTATGTGAGTGTGAGTGTGTGTGTGGGTGTGTGTGCGAGGAGTGAGGACATACACATCTCAAAATCAAACAAAAACAGTATTCATGTATATGAGGCAACCACTTCATATACATGTAAACACATATGTATGTATGAACATATGTATATGTGTGTTTGTATTATAGGCAAAAGTATGTATGTATTTGGTTAAAATGGGTAGGGTTTAAAAAAAGGCAAAAGCATGCTCTGTTGCACTGGCCTAAAAGTGGGTCCTTAAAAACTGCTTCAACTTCTGAGATGTATGTATGCATGTATGTATGTAATGTATGTAGGCTATGTATGTTTATAAAAGAAAAAAGTTAATCATTATTATTATTAGTAACATCATCATCATTGTTACAATTATCATTATCACTAAGTGGTAGAAGTAGTGCTTTTTGATCAGATTTTTTAGATTCTTTCTATTTTTTCTTTCTACATGATTTTGTTTAATCCTTTTCACTAGAAACGCAGCAATCTTTTTTTACTGAAATCTCAAAAAGGTGGGCATAATAAGCTTTGGCTTCAGCCCTTTCCTTTTCGGTCAATTGTATCATGTCAACCCCTTTTCCTTGTATGTAATAATGTTGGATAAACCATGACCGAGACAAATTATCTATCTATCTATCTATCTATCTATCTATCTATCTATCTATCTATCTATCTATCTATCTATCTATCTATCTATCTATCTATCTATCTATCTATCTATCTATCTATCTATCTATCTATCTATCTATCTATCTATCTATCTATCTATCTATCTATCTATCTATCTATCTATCTATCTATCTATCTATCTATCTATTCAGGTGAGCTATATAGTCCGGAAATTATGGTATATGTCATCATTGCGAATTCAGTGAGCACTTACTATGAGACCTAGCAGATCATGTCTGTCTGTGTGTGTGTCTGTGTGTGTGTGTGTGTGTGTGTGTGTGTGTGTGTCCCACCTTTGTGCCCATATATGGAGCTGAGTGATTTGTTTGTGATTGATGCAACACACTCCATATTTGGACGTATAGCTGCTTTGGGGACTCCTTATATGGTTATGGCTAAGTTAAAAACGTAACTTAAAAATAACTTAACTTAAAAAAATAATAACTTAAAAATAAATCTTAAAAAAACCCAAATATGTACGAGCTGCGTTCGCTTCCCGCGTTTGCGCGTCTTACTGGTTAATATACTGTACCTTAGAGTTGTTGTGTGAATGTTCTAGAACTTTACGGTCATGTTAATGTCCATTCAGGGCGAAGTAGAGAATTTATTATGAAGAATCGGGCAGAAGAAACACATACAGATCATATAGGAACAAGCCTCCGTGCCTATTCCGCAAGCCTCCCCAACCCTATTCTCAGACAGTTTAGTTGAGTTTAGTTCATTGATCATCTCCCAGTGTCCGTTTCTTATAGTCCACTGTTAACAGAGATGCTATACTAAATGTCCATGTAAGGATATATTCTAAAGATAACACACAAATAGACACATTCGCTGACTGAGCAATAGTGAGCATAGAGAAGTGCTGTTAGATTGACAGCTGCAGAAGTGTCTGCCTCGCATTGAATGAGATTGACAAATAAATACATACAGTATAGTTGGCAGTCTATTTGGTATTCTAAAATATCCATTACAGACTAGTACACACACATATATATATATATATATATATATATATATATATATATATATATATATATATATATATATATATAATCCCCTTCTGCCCCACCACCATGTACTCAGACGCCTCTTGCACGGCCCAGACTATACGACACCTGCTTCTTGATCCATTTTTACATAAAATCAGTGCATGTGAGTTTTGTTTTTGCAATTTGCACGTGGGATGGAATTGGCAGTGTGAACATCAATTCATCTTTGATTGTGTGAAGGGAGGTTCCTCACTCCAATCACCCATCATGCTGGCATTATTATTATTTGTACAAATGCTCATTGTACATGATATTTTACATGCAATCATTTACCCAATGATCAACTGTGTCAGTGCGAATGGGAAATGTACATAACCAATAGAAAGGAAGACAACAATCTGTTTTGATTGGGATGTCAAAGAGGAATGACAACAGCGGTTGTCATAGACATAGAGGCTATGTTTCGCATTCTGAACACAAAGAGAAGAGATGTAACGTCCCTAAGGCAAACATTATATTCTGTGAAATGTTTTGTATTCTGTGTTTTGCATTCTGTATGAACACAAAGAGAAGAGATGTAACGTCCCTAAAGGCAAACATTATATTCTGTGAAATTAGCTGATCTACGAGCTCGGATTTCAGGATGATGCCCTATATTTGGCAACAATCTGCCAGCCTTTCATTCAAGCTTTTATTTATTTTCCCAGAAATATATTGAGGGCATTAGGGCAAGCCTTCATTTTCAATGCTGCAATGATTACAAAAGGCATAATACAACACAATGCAAGCTGCTTTGACCTTATTTTGAGCCAATGGCAGTGAAAGAGACATCTGAACACCACCATTGCCGTCAGAGCTCACTAATATAAACAAGGTATCCAGAGATTCCAGACGCAGGTCGCAGAACACCGTCATAGAGCCAAGATG
This sequence comes from Protomyctophum bolini, assembly GCF_963924005.1. Lineage (NCBI taxonomy): Eukaryota > Metazoa > Chordata > Actinopteri > Myctophiformes > Myctophidae > Protomyctophum > Protomyctophum bolini. The sequence goes on along the minus strand of NC_137877.1, from coordinate 14,317,122 downwards.
AATTTTCACATTCTTTTAATCGTCGCCACCATCATGAAAACAAGTGGTCAGCAGCTGACTTTGGTTGACTGTAATGTACTTGGATTAGGGAGGCGGCCACAATACAATGACATCGAGGTGACATGTGGCACCGACTCCATCAGTCTGGCAATCCAAGCCTGCCCTATCGTCTACACCGGCTACAACGAAACGCTGATGATCGTGAACCATAAGTCAAACGCAGCCTGCAAGGGAACCCTGGATTGGTCTGTATCTCCACCCGTGGTGCGTTTCAACTTCCCCTTGAACAAGACCCATACCTGTGGAAGTGTCTTCAGGACCACCAGCGCTGCAGGCACAGGAGTGTTCTCAGACTTCTCCAACATCCAGACAGTCAAAGTCAGTGGCATTGTGCGATCCTCCGATCCCACCACAGGGACAATCACCTACAATGCAGAGCTGAAGTACTATTACTCCTGCGCCTACCCCTTAGAGTACCTGATCAACAACACCCAGATGGATGTGTCAGGCTCCTCCATTGCATTGAAGGACAACAATGGCAGCTTCATCAGCACCCTGCGCATGGAGCTGTTCAGCGATAGTGCCTACACAACTCCCCTAGTGATGCCACAGAATGGACTCGAGCTGAGGACCAACATCTACGTAGAGGTGAAAGCCACCAACTTGACAGGCCAGTACAACGTGCTTCTGGACCAGTGCTACACCTCAATCTCCCCACTTCCTACCGCCTCCAGCATCTTCAACCTGTTCGTAGGTTGCCAGGTTGACCAGCACACCACCATGTACCACAATGGCGTCAACCAGAGCGCCCGCTTCTCCTTCCCGGCTTTCCGCTTCATGGAGCAGGTGAACGAGACCGTCTCCACCTACTACCTGCACTGCATCACGCGCCTGTGCGAGGTCGCCACCTGCAGCGCCTTCATGCAGTGCGACAACAGGAGAAGGAGAAGCACGGACGATGAGCCAGCCGACCTCTCCCAACTCCACACCATCACCTCCCCGGAGATCGTCACCCAAGAAAATGGCCAGACATCAGGTCAGAATTCGTCTGCTGGTCTTGGTGCTGTAGGTGTTTTAGCCTGCGTGTGCGTCTTCTTTTCTTTCTTTTTTTAAATGTTTTTTTGCGGCTTTCGCCTTTATTTTATATATTTTTTTAGAGGGACAGACAGTAGGCTGACAGGAAATGGGGGAGAGAGATGGGGGAGTGACATGCAGTAAAGGCCGTCGGGATCAGGAGTCGAACCCGCGGCACACTGACAGACTCGGACTACCAGCCAAGGTGTTCTGTCTCTTTTTAAATGCTGACCCTGGGAGCTGAGCTCCAAGGTTTCATATTCGCATTCGTGCAAATGGAAAATAAAGTCTGTTCTATTGTGTGTGTGTGTGTGTGTGTGTATGCCCTTCATAAGCTTGTACTTGATAAACAAAAGAGGGGAGAAAGGTAGTTGGAAGGAAAGTATAAAAAGGTTCATAAACACAGTTTAAATATATGAAAGTTTGTGGAATGTTTTGAAAAGGAAGTCAATGTACCTTCCAAAGTTACTGTTTAATTTATTGAATCATGCATCTTTTCTACTTCACACTGCCACAGGCAGTACCTTAAAACAAGGCTCCAGACATCCCACATCAAACTGGCCAGGCTACTACAGTACTTGGCCTAACTCTCACCTTACCCCCGCTCATTTGGAATAGCTTATAGGGTTGACAACAGAGTACAGCAGTTTGCAATGGGCCTGATCTTCAAGATCCGCTACTAAGATACCCATGTACCTGTCAAAATACATCCTTACTGTCAACAAATTAATGTCAATGAAGTCCATGGTCAGGGAGGGAGTATCATAAACCACGTTCAACCCAGATTCGGCTCAAACAAGGGGTTAAAATCATTTTGCGCCTATGCCACTAAAATGTGGAACGCCCTACCAACAGCCATTAAGACATGTGAATCCCTAGACTCCTTCAAAACCGTCTGCAATTCTAAACTAGCCCCTGTAAGAAAAGTTAGTCTTTTCTATGCTGTATACTGTACATACTATACTATACTATACCCCCTTAGACATACTCAACAACTTTATTTTTCTGTACCCACAACATCTAATGAAATTGGGAGACGTGCTTTTCAGTTTAAAGCTTCATCAGGTTGGAACAACTTGTCTGTTTCTTTGAGATCAATTACATCATTTAACATTTTCAAGGCTTTTTTGCTTGTAGACCTGAAACCCATTTGTACTTGTTTTCGATTTTTGAAGAGAGGTGTGTACTTTAATGCTTGATTATTCTTTTTATCTTTATTTGTATTATTTTCATTATTATCACTATTATTAGTATGTTGTTAGGTGTTTCAGTACAGTTGCTTCTGGTCTTGATGTAGTGTTTGAGTGGTTTGGAGAGCATCTATGTTTTGTTGATGTTGTAAGTGTATTGTTCTGTGTCGACATGTTTAATGTATTGTTTTGTCTATGTACTGTATTCCTTACCAATTGGGAGACCTTACCATTAGCTTTAGAAACGGGTAGATTCATTGGTACTCCTGAGGAGGACAGAGTCTGTCTAGTGTGTGATTTAAAATAAATTGAAAATGAAATTCATCTTTTGTTTTACTGCCCATTATATGAAGAATTAAGACATGTATTATTTTGTAAAATGACAACCATCTGTGCTGACTTTTTCTGGTTGGAGGACTATGAAAAACTGGAATTTTGTTTTAGGAAAGGTACTTTTGCTTTGGCAGACTTTTTATGCAGGGCGTGGGAAATAAGGCAGAATGTTTTGTTTGTGTAAAAAAAAGAAAAGGGAATATCAACAAAACATATCTGTTTATTGTACACAATGCAATATTGAATGTAATGATATGGTGTGTCCTGTAAGCCCATGTGGGCTGGGCGCCTTTGGTGCATGACACAAAAATAAAGAAATCTATCTATCTATCTATCTATTCATTGTGTTGTAAGTGTATTTTTCTGTGTCGACATGTTTAATGTATTGTTTTGTCTGTACTGTATTCATTGTGTTGTGCCCAAGGACCCCCTCTAAAACGAGATGATACATCTCAAGGGGCTATCCTCTAAATGAAATAAAATTTCAATATATATACAAACTGTTGATACAATGTTCAATCAATCAATCAATCAATGAGGCCTGCAATGTGCATGCCCAGGATGAACTGCTTCAGAGTGTGTGTGTGTGTGTGTGTGTGTGTGTGTGTGTGTGTGTGTGTGTGTGTGTGTGTGTGTGTGTGGGCGCGCGCGTGCCACACCACGGAAATGATCTGATGGCGGAGCACGGAATATGATGATGATGATGATAAGAGCGCCCCTCACAGTCACACGAGTGTGATATTGATTTCTATTGAAGTAAAGATGAAAATAATGGGGGAAAAGTGCAATTGTCCAAAGTGCATTGTTTCGAATACAAATGGCTATAAATAATTAGGAAAGGAGTGTATTTCTTAATTGGGGTTGTTCGCACATGTTTTTTGTGTATCTAAGTTAGCATCACACACATCAACCTTTTGACCACCAATATTATTACGCTTGTAGATCCACTATTTTTGCTCTTTTAGAAATGGGGCTATATGCCACGTTAACTTATTTCTTTCTGAAATCACCCTCTGCATCCTCCATCCATTCTTCCCATGGGGTACAGTCAATTCCAGCAGGCCTTGTTGATTCTTTCTGACATGCACAAGAACCATGTCAGGCCAGAGCAAGCATGGTCACTGCTATGCTATGCTATGCTATGGTATGATGTCTGGACATTTGAGCCGTCTATAGGTTCGACCCTCAGCTGCCAGTCCCAAGCTGGTGCCAAGAAGCCCCCCTCCTTGGTTTGGGTGCTGTCGTGGCTTCCCCCCGTCCCGACAAAAGCCACCCTTTTGACAATTGGCATACAAAGCTAAGGTTTGTCCTTAATTTTTATGTTGCAAATCGGGATATCCTGCTATAACAAGACGGGCAGACGGGGGTGAAACAAATGAGTGTGAGTCTTACCTGGAGCTGGTTTATGAGGACAGAGATTTGGACGGCCACCTCTTTGTAGTTCTCCACCACCAGGTTGTAGGCGAACGAGGCGCCGTAGATCCAGTCCACCACCACCACGTTCACATCTGTCGCCCGGAGCAGGGCCTGAGCCAGCTCCTTCACCCATGACGGCTTACTGCCCAGGGCCCTAAAGCAGGGGTGGGCAACTTTGACGATGGAGAGGGCTGCTATAGTTCCACACTCACTCCAGAGGGCCACATTGCATATTACTGTCGTAGCAAAAATAGCCGATCTACAAGCTCAAAACGCAATATTGGGTAATATATAAAATATTACCCAACAGACTATGAATAACATTTGTAGTAATCTGAAATGTTTTATTGTTGGTCTAGTTTTAGTTGACAAAATATCATAAGATTTTAGTCAACTAAATCTTTGTCGACTAAAATAAAATTTGGAGGGCCGTCGTAATGGCTGATTTTACACTTGGTTGTAGATCTGCTTGTCGACGATCATTTTTCATCATAGTTTCATAAAGTCGTACGATTTGTCACACGTTAGCAGTTAGCACAGTGAAATTTGTTCTCCGCATTTCACCCATCTCTTGGAGTGGTGAGCCGCAGCCGTGCCGCACTCATAGGAATCATTTCATTAGTTGACCCCCCCAATCCAACCCATTGATGCTGAGTGCCAAGCAGGGAGGCATTGGGTGCCATTTTGGCATGACCCGGCCGGGTGATCGAACCCCCGACCTCCCAGTTTCAGGGTGGACACTCTTAACCACAAGGCCACTGTCTGGTGGTTATAAATAGTCTGGTTGTGAAATCAATACATGGGCTTCTTCACCTGTATCCGTGGATGATGATCTTGGTGGGGAGCGAGGCGTTGAACAGCGAGGGCTCCTGGGTGTTGTTGAGGCTGTCCTGGCTAAACGCGCTGGCGCAGTCCATGTTCCTGCGCGTCAGGAGCAGGTACTGGATCTGCAGCTTGGAGCCCTGGTGACGGTACTCCTGCCAAACGGTGTTGTTGAAGTCGGCACAGTCGTCCGCCGCATGCTCACGCTGCTGGTGGGCCCCGTGTCCTTCTTCTCCTACTGAGGGTTATATATACATTGTATATACTTAATGCGTTCATACACACTGGAATAAAGTTCTCAGTCGCCACGACTGATATCAGTCATTTGGATTCCATAGAAGCCAGCGTGTCTTCTGTGAAAGCATGCATGTATGCATGCGCACCGAAAATAGCAGATCTACAAGCTCACAACACGTCATGTTGTGAGCTTGTAGATCTGCTATTTTCGGTCATTAGTTATTTTTAAGATGAAAGGGTATTTGAAGTGATCAAACTAGCAATAGAATACAAGTTTAGTTAAGCATCTTCCAGAAACATGAATGGTCTTCAGAAATGTCCTGATTTCTTCAGCTGGTCGTCCTAAAACATCACCTTACATTTTCAGTCATACATTCAGGTTCTTCGTGGTTTGTATTAGATTTTGTTTTTGATCGCGTTTGAGTGTTTGATTTCAGTTTTCTTGCCTTTGCCATAGTGCTGTAATCTACAGTAGGTTCTTTTTTTTCAGACGGTATACCATAATTATTCCTTGCGCAACATGCACACGTATAGGCTATTTATGCTCGCGAGTGGTCAATGGATGAAATTATTAGCTAATTAGATCAGCTATTTTCGAATGGCCGGAATGCATATTTGGGCTGAAGTGGTTAATGTATGTTTTGTAATAATAATCAAAATCTACAAAGTTACTAGTACTTTCCACCACTGCGATCGACCACTAGTTGAGAAACGGTTCACTCAATAACCTGGTGACCTAAAGCTCTGACCACAACAAAGGGTCAAGACGGTTTTAGAGTTGTCCCTGCGGTGTCATATGTCTTGTTGCACGTTGACCCACGTTGACCCTAGTGATTCAACGATTTTAGCGTTAACTCCTTGCAACCGTTTAGCCCCAAGGAGTTGCATGGTGACCCTTTGGTGTGGTTAGGGCTTTAAGAGTGCGCGTCAAGTGTACCGGATTGCCTCTGTTATCATTATTAGGACATTTCCAGCAAGTGTTTGCTCACTCATACATAAGTTACATAATCAGTCAACATGAGTTTAATATAGACTAAACTAAAAGCTAAAACTTATTTTAATCTTTTTAAATATTTAATACATTTAATAAAAACAAAAAAGAATTCTAAACACGGAGAAGTAAACCAAAACTAGCAAACCCATTCTGAATCTATACATGAAAAACATTTTAATAAAAATAAAAACAACAGGAAAAACTAAATAACAACCTATAATAACCATGGTCTGCTTATTTGCCACACATTCAGAATTAAAGTGTGGAATCAGAATTAAAGTGTGGAATATGAAATCTATACTACTACTCTATTAGTCGTCTTCTCCCTTTACATTCATTTACTTAAAGGCTCTCAATGGACAGTAATCATAAACCGAAGAAAGAAAGAAAAATACTTTCTTTTTAAGTCTTTACCAGAGTGAGGATTAAGGCTACTTACCCGCCACTGTTGTGATGCAGATGGTCAGAAGAAGACTAAGGAGAGTCATTCTCGGTTCCCTGCAGCAGGACATTGTCTTTAGACGTGCAGAATGCTGAGTGGAGGAGAGGAGAGCCGCTGGTCTGAGGAAGGTCTCAGCAGTGCTTAGTGGGCGCTTAGTTGCTCAGTGTTAAAGTGCTTAGTTCTGTATTTGTGACTGGACCTCTTGGCCGGGGCAAATCCCAGCTCTATGGAGCATTGTGGTACCTCTGAGAAAGATTATTGAGTTGTATTACCCTGGCCAACCGTTGGCCCTAGCAGGTTAGGAATCCGTCTAAAGCCATTAAGTAAATAACAGCTTGGGGTTATTTTCACACGCGGCTTTGTCGCATGCTGCTCCTGTTTGTAATGATGTTGGCCGTGGTCGGGTGAATTTACTTTGCTGTTAAAGCCACACAAACCACAGCATTCCTTTTTTTTCCCCCCGAGCTACAGCCTGTCCTTTGCTCCTTTTAGCCAGTCTCGGGCTCAGTTGGTGTCTGTATGGGGGACACACGATTCGTCTGGACTGGTATGACCTCACTGGTGGTGTTCAATGGCCGTTTGTCTGCTGGACTCTGGACTTACTGTCAACTGGCCTCTTTCTTTCTGTTTACATGTATATACAGTACTGTGTGTGTGTGTGTGTGTGTGTGTGTGTGTGTGTGTGTGTGTGTGTGTGTGTGTGTGTGTGTGTGTGTGTACTGCGTTTTTGAGCTCAGCATGTTGTTTGTGTCTGATGGAGAGCAATCATGAACTTATTTATGTACAGTATTTATTCCCCATCAACTGCGTGTGTGTGTGTGTGCGACTGCTTACGTGCATGCCTGAGTAGGCCGGCATGCAGCCGTGTCCTTCTAGTTTCCTATCTAGTGACCTAGATTTGTTGGATGTCTGTGAATGTTTTGGTTCACTAGTGTAGGCACACTTGAGCAAAGGTGGATTGACAATTTCATTGGATTGAAATGCAATCATTATGCTAAAGAGAAATAAAAATAAATACTATTTTGTTTTCTCTTCACAAAGTTTAATATATTCTTGAAAATGCGTTGAAGTCCTCACATTCCATTTTACACAGAGGAGCATTCAACAGAGCAAAAATACACCAGTTACAAGTTGTTACAGCGCACATACTGTACGCTACATTATCCCAATCACTACAGTACAACATTTCCCCTATGCCTCCCCAAACACTCCTTACATACCGTAGAAAAAGATTATTCCATGATTTGGATAGAAGTCTAAATCTTAATCTTGGGCCAATCTGTTAACCAGGGTATGCACCAACCTTAATTAAAAAGAAAGCCCTGCACTGCGCTCTCATATCCACTGGACAAAAAGCTGATAAGCTTTGATAAGCTACTGATAAAAGCTTAGTAGCTTAAGCTACTAAGAAAATGGCCCCATTACAGAAAAACTCATCCTCAACTACCGGTACACTAAAGGTCCCTGCACACGTTTTCGGATATTTAGCTGCTTTAATCCGTCTGTTTTCCGAAAAACGCGTCCAGTGTACAACCACCTTTACACTTCTCCGCTGTCAACTGTTTTTGAGGGGCGCCAGCCGCTAGCCCCGCCAATGTCTGGCTTTTGGAAATTACGTCATATGGCAGCCACGTCTATGGACTTTTTAATGCTTGTTTAGAATACGGTATTTGTTTAAAAGAGTGAGACGCCCCTCACTTCACACAAGTGTAAGGGTTTTTTTTTTCCATTAGGGAATCTAAAAGACCAGAGATATAGCTGAGACCATTGCATCGTGTGGAGTTGTAATTGCTAAAGCTTAAAATACCCCATAGCAGGACCGTGTCACTTTGCCTTTCAAAGAGCAGATCTAAAGGCTTGAATAGCTCTGCTCTTTTGAGGCAGGAGGGAGGACACTGCTGTAGAACATAAAATCAGGCTTTCTTAGCCCATGTTTTCTCCCTCTCCCTGGGCAGCTCGGAGGCCAGCCAGTCCACGGTGCGCCGGTGGGCCTCCTCCCAGGTGAACTTGGGCGCGTAGCCCAGGTCCCTGCGCGCCTTGTGGTAGGAGAAGCTAAAGGGGGTGTTGAGCATGACCAGGAGCTGGCGGTTCAGGGGCGGGGCGATGCGCACCAAGGGTCGCAGCAGCACGCGCAGCGCCTCCAGCAGGAAGCAGATCACGTAGAGGAGCGGCAGGGGCAGCATGTGCTTGTCCTGGATCCGGAATCCCAGCGGCGACATCACCGCGTGGTTGAAGTCGCAGTAGCTGACGGGCGGCGTGTCGTCGGCGACGTAGTAGAAGTTGCCCCCGATCCTGGACCTCTTCCGGGCGTCTCCGAGCCCCCGGGCCGCCTGGAGAGGGGGGGGGGGGGGCATAGGCATATGGAAACAATATTTTTCACAATATCTTTCAAGCAGTATCACGATCCACTATATTGTCACGATTACTAGGGAATATAGGAAACGTTTGGCTGAAAACCGAATATCCGAATATGATTAATATTATATATTTTTTCCTACCATTGCTGTCATGGACGTACCTTAAAAGCTACCTGATTTATGGCAAAATAAATGGTTATGGCAAAACTTAACTTAAATATTATGGGTCCATAAAACATTTATTCAGCTCTTTTGAATGCATTTGAATGCATTAATCGGTTCGGCTCTGTAGAGCCTACAATGTGACGTCATTTGAGGTTCGGGGGGGCGGGTACCGTCCTAAAGTCGGCTCTTCGGTGCTACTGAAAATGTCTGACGAGCCGAAATCTTTTCGGCACTACAGCGCCGAAACAGCGGTAAAATAGGAGTATGGATCGGCCCTTACCTGGAGGTGCGCCAGCGCCACGTTGCCCACGTACACGGGGTTAACGCGGGCCTCCGGCGCCGACATCCTGTACAGGACGTGTTGGTTCCGGACGCCGTCCGCCATGTGTCGCAGGAGGAAGCGGCAGCCCTCTCCGTAGATGTACATGGGCCTGAGGGCCACGGTGGCCAGCCGGCCTCCGTTCTGGAGCACCTCGCCGTGGGCCTGCAATCAGTTGATTTAGTTTTTAGACGGACACCGAGTGGCGCGCTACGAGCTTGTAGGTCTGCTATTTTTGAAAAATCGACAGGATGTCAGGATGTAGAAGACATTTATAGAACCTGATCTCAGGTCAAAGTCAAAGTCATACGATTTGACCCCCCAATCCAACCCTTTGATGCCGAGTGCCAAGCAGGGAGGCATTGGGTCCCATTTTTACAGTCTTTGGTATGACCCGGCCGGGGATCGAACCCCCGACCTCCCAGTTTCAGGGCGGACACTCCACTGTCTGGTCAAAATGGGTTAAGGCGTCAGCGACAACACTCGCCTGCAGGGTGAGCTCCTCCGCCTCCTTCTTGGTCCTGCTGTAGGGGAACTTCAGGGAGCAGGTGTAGGCCGTGTCCTCGTCGCCGCCGATGACGGGGTCTCCGTTGGAGTTGGGTCCCGCCACCTCGATGCTGCTGGTGTAGACCAGGGAGACCACGTTCTCCTGGACGCACGCCTCCAGCAGGAGCTTTGTCCCTGGAAGAACATGGAAGGACATGAAGGAACACTGTTTGAACACTTGTTCATGCAACACTGGTGATGCGCCGCATGCGAATTTGAGAATGTAGAAGAATTGTTATTTTTGCTCATGGTTATCTCTCCTAATGGTACCAACATCAATACAGCATGGAATTGTGGACAAAAAAAAGAAAAAACTTTCGTTTTGGGTCTGAGAGACTAAACCTCATCAAATGGTTCTGTGGCTCAAATGCAGAATAAATAATGGGCCCTGGTATCAAAATGGTTGAAAACCACTGAATTAGGCTATGCACAGCTGCGTCTGATGTAGCCTCGGATACCGTAGGCGTTTTGTTTTCACAAGAAACAGAGACGGCTTGGCAAACGTAACGAGACACATTTCCTGGTCTATAGAGTGGATGTGAACTACAGTGCAGAGTATAGGTGGTTGCACACTGGACGCGTTTTTCAGAAAAACGATGGAGAAACGCTGCTAAAATTCCGAAAAACGCGTTCGGTGTGTGGAGACCTTTACAGTCAGTTCTCCGCTTTCCACTCCGCTCTCCGTTTTCTACCAGGGAGATAAGGGGGGCAGGTGCTCAGATCGGTGAACCTGTGTGTCTGTCTGTCTGTCTGTCTGTCTGTCTGTCTGTCTGTCTGTCTGTCTGTCTGTCTGTCATAAACAATTACAGGAAGAAAAGAAAAGTCTAATTCATTCCTGCTGAGCTAAACCAAACTGGTAGGAATGTAACCTGGTGCTGAATATGGTTCTGTTGCGTTCCCTTCCTAAATGGACCCCTACGGCTACGGGTCCATTTGGTTTCATTGTTACGCTCTCTATTGTTAAACATCTGCATTACTTAATTATTTACAAATCTACACAATTAGAGAATGTAGGAATAATTTTTATTTTGATCAATGTTTGCCTGTTATCTCTCCTAATGACGGTAGGCTACCACATCAATACATGGTGGTCCGTGGCTCAAATGCTGAATTCAAAATGAGCCTTGGAATGAAAAGGGCTGAAAGCCACCTAGCTAGAGCAGACCATCTCACAGCTAGGCTACAGATGTAAACTTTTAGTTTTTGTCTTTGGTATAGGGCACATGCATGCACTGTTGCACACAATAGTTGGTTGCGAGGGGCCATCAAATGGCTTGCCTCTCTAAAAGGAGTTAGCAAGGAGGAGGCGTTGTTCCCTTTACCCATCCATGATTGTTGTCTGCTGTGTTGGACAAGTATGCCAACATTATTGTAACGATGTTCTGCCATATATGCACTTTGTAAATGGCTGTTTTCTTCCTGCTTTCTTGTTTGTGTCCTTTGTACAAGGCTTTCTTGTACTTCTGTTTATGTGGACACGCATACATATTTCATATTGTGTGCAAGCAAAGGCGTCTGCTCAATGAAGAAATCAAAGCACTCCACTACTAAAAATAGATATGGGTCATTCATTGGCACTAGTATTTGGGACAGTATGCATTAGTAGATCATTAAATTCCCCCTTAATCTCCCTCTCTTTGCCCACCGCCTTTTTCTTTCTTTCCTGGAAAACAACAAAATGATGGAGCTGCCACAAAAACACAATTCACCCACTGATTTACACCTGTAACCCTGTGGTGTGACAACACAACTCATTTTGATTCTGATCCTGACATTGAGATCCTTAGCCTGTCTTACGAAACGCCCTCCTTCTACAAAAATACATCTTAATTTGGGGGTCCTTGACATTAAAAACACTGAGAACAAATCCTACTACAGTTCATTACCCTTAGACACCACAAGAGGGCCTGGGACTCTTGTTTACTCTCTCCCAGCTATCATTCACAACCAATCAAAACAAAGCCAAAGGAAGGGAACCATTGGCCTGAAATGTAATGTGCCTGGAAGGGCAGTTCTTTAAAATCACACACACAGTCACACACACACACACACACACACACACACACACACACACACACACACACACACACACACACACACACACACACACACGGCGGAGGAAACCATGGAAGGCTCCAACCTGCTCAGTTAGGGGTTCAACACTTCGATACTAAACTCAGGGGGAAGCACGGGATTGACCTGGGACCTTCCGTTTCCCAATCGGCCTTCCTCCCAATGAATACGGAACAAAATGTAAACACACGAGAGACTGGTTGGAATAATGTGTTCCTTCCACGCGCTACGACCAACCCGGGGGAAATTCCCCTGCTGTCAGGTGAAAACAAGCGGCTTGGACTCCATGCATTGACCTTAAGGAAGCATGAGGTCAGTCCGTTGCTCTCCCCAGGTTGGCAGAGGGAGTGAAATGATGAATAATTGTCATTCAAATAACTGTGATTAATTTTCTAATTGCGTTTTTGGCATTAAGTTTGATGGCCGCTAATTGTTTAAACCAGGGTTCCACCGCGCGTAATACGACATACGCGCCTTTTGTTTTATGTGTTTAATTCGTATTTTATTTGGAGGATAATTTTTTTTCTTCTGTTTGCCGTTTAGGCTTTGCACAGGGCAGATTATGACAACGAATACAATACAAACCCGATTACAAAGATGTGCATCTGCTAGTTTTGAACACTTTTGAGTCCTTGAAAAGAAAAATGGAAAACGTTTGAGAACTACTGATTTTAGAAGGCATTTGGCCTCAAGTCTTAATGGTCAATACAGATGAATGGAAACGACTCTGAAGGATTGTGTAAAATAGCTTCAGACGGGCCTATATACTGTATATACTGTATAGTATTACCTTTGACGTTGACCCCGTAGAGCTCGCTGTAGTCCACAGCCCCGGTGACGTCGATGAGAGACGCGATGTGGAAAACGATGGACGCCCCGCGACACGCTCTCCTCAGCACGTCGCTGTCTCTGATGTCTCCTTCGAACGCGCTCACCTTGGTGTCCACTGTACAGTCTACAGTACATACACAAACACAACACATTCACCTTGGTGTCCACTGTACAGTCTACAGTACATACACAAACACAACGCATTCACCTTGGTGTCCACTGTACAGTCTACAGTACATACACAAACACAACACATTCACCTTGGTGTCCACTGTACAGTCTACAGTACATACACAAACACAACACATTCACCTTGGTGTCCACTGTACAGTCTACAGTACATACACAAACGCAACACATTCACCTTGGTGTCCACTGTACAGTCTACAGTACATACACAAACACAACACATTCACCTTGGTGTCCACTGTACAGTCTACAGTACAAACACAAACACAACACATTCACCTTGGTGTCCACTGTACAGTCTACAGTACATACACAAACACAACACACTCACCTTGGTGTCCACTGTACAGTCTACAGTACAAACACAAACACAACACATTCACCTTGGTGTCCACTGTACAGTCTACAGTACAAACACAAACACAACACATTCACCTTGGTGTCCACTGTACAGTCTACTCTACAGTACATACACAAACACAACACATTCACCTTGGTGTCCACTGTACAGTCTACAGTACATACACAAACACAACACATTCACCTTGGTGTCCACTGTACAGTCTGACAAACAACAAATCAACATCGGCAATATAAATGTACTCCATAATAGTGTTAACTACTATAATAACTGTTTCTGACCTCCATATAACTCTCAGAGTGACCAAATGGACCTGAGTTTGAAGGAGTAGTTTACCCATTAAGACCTGATTCCAAATTCCAAATTTGGCCGCGGACACCACCAACTCAAAATTGTTTTTTTCAAGCAAAGATTTGAGTTAAAAATGTTTGCTTTAAAAAAATTATATATTCAAAGATCTGCATACATTTTCATGATTTTTCTTCAGGGCCACACTGCGAGCTTGTATATCTGCTATATTTGAATAGTCAAAGTATACAAATATGGTTAAAGTGGCTACAATTGTAAAGTCACAGTCAGATGGGTTAAAGACAGGTTAGTATAGTTCTACGGTTAGTGAATGATAATTGAAAAGGAAAAGTTTTTTTAAATGTTTTTTGACATTTACCTTCCAGCGTCTTGACATGTTCAGGCGTTACTTGTTTGTCCAGTAGACGGATCTCGGCCAGTCTCTCCTCCTCCAGCAGGAGCTTAACAAGCCTCTGTCCCAGAAATCCACAGGCCCCCGTCACCAGGCACACCTCGCTGCTCAGAGACATGGCTGGCTAAGCCCTTTAGTATTCAGTGCACTCACAACCTCCCTCAGTTTCTTCTGCCTTTATCTGTCCTTTTTTCTGTCTCTGCCTGCCTGCCCCCACTGTCCTTTTTAGCTATGGAAAAATGTGTCAGAAAAGAAGGTGATGTACCTTGATGCTTGAAAAGCTCAATGCACAACTCATAATGGAGTACTGAAAACACCTGGCATGGTCACAACATGTGATGTGGACACGGACTCAGCTTTTCTTTTCCGAATAGAAAATAACTGCTTTTGAAGCAGTCGATGGCTAGGCTTCTGCACGTCTGTGGCACTGCGATTGGAACCTTAAAAACCCTCTTCTTTTTTATAAGTCGCAGATTACTTTGGAAACAAACCCCCCAGATATAACAACAACCCTTTCAGCTCTGAGGGAAAGTGTGAATGACGGGATGGTCTCTGGCACACCAAGATGGAATGTGATGCATTTAGGAGTCAGACAGACACCACAGGGGAGGGGAGGGGAAACATTTTAAATCTGCTATCTCCCAAGGACAGCCTACGTTGGAATAAGTACACAGAGCCTTTGCCCTTTACCCATGGAATAGACCAAGATAACAGCATGCTTCTAAATGGAACAATGATACAGAGTGGAGCTGACAACACAAAATGTAAAGTACTTATGGTAATGTTTGATTTACAGTCTTAATGTAAGATTTTGTATTTGTATAGTCCGGATCTTCAAAAATGATGGGGGGAAATATAGCATGAATGGTACTTCATCTCTTGGCGATATCTTGGCCTTGAACAAAATATAGAATTTAACCACCCTGATTTATAGGTTTAATGCAGGGGTTTTCAACAGGTGGTCCATGGACCACTGGTGGTCCGTGAAGGTATTGCATGTGGTCCCTGACCATGCATTTAGTATTGTAGCAAAGTGAATGTTTTGTATTTTCTTCCACAGAACAATGCACTACTTTTGGCGGACGTGGAAGTGCATAAATGTTATCAGTTACTGGGAAGTCTGAGGTTAAGAAATTCCACAGAAAAGGGAGTTTTCTCATGCAGTCTACCAGCATACCTGATTGAGTCATTATTAGGAAATGTGCCCATTTGCCTGCTCTATCACTATCAGTACTGTATCAGCTAACCTGAGTTTAATGGGAGAATGGATAAAGTAAGAGAAGTGCACCGTGGGATAGGAATAGATCAGTGGTTCTCAAAAGATATACAGTATCTTTTGGCTCTGTACCATTTCAGTTAAATAATGCCTTGGCTTGATACAATTTGTTGCACGTAGTATCGTGCAATGAATGAAATCAAGCCCTTAACAGTCATGATTTAATTTTAATCTTTTTATTAGCTATCAATTAAAATATTTTCTTACATTTGATGTTTAATTTCAATCTTTTTATTAGCTATCGATTCTTAGTCAGGGTGGTGGTCCCCAGGTTGATTCTTAGTCAGGGTGGTGGTCCCCAGGTTGATTCTTAGTCAGGGTGGTGGTCCCCAGGTTGATTCTCAGTCAGGGTGGTGGTCCCCAGGTTGATTCTTAGTCAGGGTGGTGGTCCCCAGGTTGATTCTCAGTCAGGGTGGTGGTCCCCAGGTTGATTCTTAGTCAGGGTGGTGGTCCCCAGGTTGATTCTTAGTCAGGGTGGTGGTCCCCAGGTTGATTCTTAGTCAGAGTGGTGGTCCCCAGGTTGATTCTTAGTCAGAGTGGTGGTCCCCAGGTTGATTCTTAGTCAGAGTGGTGGTCCCCAGGTTGATTCTTAGTCAGAGTGGTGGTCCCCAGGTTGATTCTTAGTCAGGGTGGTGGTCCCCAGGTTGATTCGTAGTCAGGGTGGGGGTCCCCAGGTTGATTCGTAGTCAGGGTGGGGGTCCCCAGGTTGATTCGTAGTCAGGGTGGGGGTCCCCAGGTTGATTCGTAGTCAGAGTGTTGGTCCCCAGGTTGATTCTTAGTCAGAGTGGTGGTCCCTGGTTCACAATCAGTTGAAAACCACTGGTTTAATGGAAGACACCAACAGTTTTTGTCTTCCTGTCTATTGCTTATTCTGAACAGATTGTATGCTTCAGCCCCTTTTTCTTCAAAGTGGCTCGTATAACTGCCAATAGAAGATAAATGTATTTTAGAATAAAACTAGGATAGTGGCTTTGAAATGTAGCGTAGTGTGTCTTTAAAGGATGGAGATACTTTACATCTGCTGGAGCCGTTTTATAAGCTCTCATAAAAAACAGAGTTGTCAGTATAGCTCCAAACTGCACTTGAGTACAAACAGACAGTGTTTGAGTAAATATATTAGGCATGCAACAGTTAATTGAACTCCATCCATCCTCAACCGCTGGATGACGGTGGAACGCGTGTGTCGAATATGAAGTCAGTAGGGCAAACTGTTCTCGAGTTGCACGCATTACAACCGTACACGCACGCACGCACGGAGAGATGTGGCACATTTATAGTAGGATTATTGTGTGTCACTGGTACGGCAAAGTTTAACATTGGTTTAGGTGGTTAATCAGTCGCTTATTAAAAATCAGTTTTTTGCGTCGATTCGTTCATATAAAAAGAAAACATACTTCAAGATTATTCGATTGATCGGAAAAGAAAAACTATACAATATTCGCAACGATTTTTATTTTATTTTATTGCAGCCCAATATGCACTCCTGAGGATGGAACGTACAAGGCTGCATGGTGATGCCAGAGCAGCCAACAAAAAACAAATAACTGTCCACCAAAAGATGTGATGTGTCACGGTTAAGAGCATGTCCCCTCCCCGTTGGTAACGATGAATCACAGCTGGTCATGGTCATATTGTCCCTCCCAGCTAGAGGCCAATGATCCAAATTAATGACCGACATGTTTATCCCAAACACAAATGACTTACTGTAAACCTAATGAACCACTAAAATGTTTTTGAACGTCACACTGAGCAGAGGAAAGAAACCACACACGCACACACACACACACACACACACACACACACACACACACACACACACACACACACACACATGCACACGCACGCACACATGCACACAAGCACCCACAGGTCCTGAATGACTGAAGGTCAGTTGCCCTGTCCTCCCTCCCTCATCATAACGTCCTTTGAGAAGCTGATAAAAAAGGAACTTCTGGACTTGTCAGGTGATCTCACAGTTTGCATTGTATTCACTGTCAAGCTCCTTGCTGTAACTATAGACTAGAGGGTCTGCGCATGCATACTATAGTGAGTGGCAAAATGAGTTTAATGTTGTGTAATGCAATCAGATAGGACTTATTTTTTATTTTTTAATGTTTTGTTTTTTTTGGCTTTCGGAGGGACAGACAGTATAGGCTGACAGGAAATGGGGAGAGAGATGCGGGGAAGACATGCAGTAAAGGCCGTCAGCGTGTGCCTGGACCACTGAGCCATGGCCCAGGACAGATAGGACTTTTCTGTTTGGACTTGGTCAGAAAGTAGTTTTTTGTCACTCAGTAGGCGCGCCTCCCGCATAATGATGTTGTCACCTTTGCTTTCTATAATTATCTAATCAAATATATCTACGAATAGGGATGTTCTCTCTCTCTCTCTCTCTCTCTCTCTCTTTGTGTTTCCTTCCTTTCATCACAAACTGTGATAGTTCCTTGTAATTGATTAAATAGTGGCATGCAGGCAGACACTTTTATCACACTGTAAACACTAGCAAATGAAAGTTTCAGGCGAGACTTTGCGTTATGATCTGGTATCACTTAATGGTGTGCTCATCAGATATTGTGGGTCCAAGGACATCATTTGCATCATGCTCATGGCTGCTGCAGCTGCCTGCAGTACATGTCCATGTTTGGATAATTATTAGTTTGAGGACATTCCTCTGTCTTATCTGGAAGGATGGCAGACAGCCCAAGGCTTCTTTCAGCATTGGATTATTTTTATGTCTTCATTGACTACATTCTGCACACTTTTTTGCTTTTGTTTTAATCATGATGAATACAGCATACAGCTCTTTTTTCTCTCCTTTAAAACAATAAATAAATCCAGTATACATTTGTTTTTTACATAAAACCAGTCAAAAAACAATAATTTATAGTACAGAAATGTGGCCCCTCTGAAAAGTATGTTACGTAGAATATGTACTTATGTACGGAGGGGGGTGAAATTATGACAGGCAATTACTGCCGTCAAAATATCCCAGGTCAAAAAACACTTTGTGTTTGAAATAGCCACTCGTGCTTTCTAAGGTGTGATTTGGGGCCCTAAGGATGACTACAAAATCTTTCACAGCAAACGTTTTTAACTCATAACTTTGCTTCTGGGGGATCCCTGGAACAATATATTTTCAGATGAGGGTCGGCATTTTTTTAAGGTTTTTACTTAAAATTATGAATGACTGTGACATGCTTCCTAGATGCTCCCTAGATGCTCAAGCATCGCCCTAGGGAGGTCTTTGATGCACATCAAGGACGAAATGGAAGGATTACATCGACTCACTGGCCTTGGAACGCCTCGGGATCCCCCAGACTTCCCTCTCTGGTGAAGCTGTTGCCCCTGCGACCCGACTACAAATAAGCGGTTGTAGATGGATGGAAGCATGCCCAAAATAAGGCCAGTTTGAAAGTGAAAAAAAGGGAAATTTGTGACAGGAGTTTTTCATGTTCTCTTTCTCTCAGTTCTTGGATGTGGGCAGCGGGCACTCGGGTATCTGGGCGTCGTCCACGGAGCCCTCGGGCACGTGCACGGTCATGGTGCACGCTCGGATCCCTCCCAGGGGCTCCAGGACGTCGAAGACGCGGTCCCACACGTCCTGCTCTGGGTCGTACCTCTGCACGCAGTCCACCATGCACCTGCAGGGGTGGGGAAAAGTATACTCGCATGAAGTCTCCTTTGACACATTTAGGACTGAGACCAGATTCTCCAGATCTTGTCTTCTAAATCAGTTTTCTGGGAAAAAATCTACGTTTCTATATCAGCGGTTCTCAAAGTTTTTCATATCGAGGAGCCCCACAATTATATTTGGCCGCCGACCCCCATCTGAGAATAGGTTGTTCCAGGGACCCCCCAGAAGGACCCCCCAGAAGCAAAGTTATGAGTTTAAAATGTTTGCTGTGAAAGAATATATATTCCAAGAATTGCACACATATTTTTCACAACTTTTCAAAAATAGCAGATTATACAAGCTCATAGCACAGCACTCGGTGCCGTGCTATGAGCTTGTACACACAGGAACAGTTTTGACGTGGGTTTTGACATATAATAATTCTCCGCACAAGATCGGTATATCGGCCGATCATGAGAGAAATCGGTTCCAAAAAACCTGATGGGAGCACCACTCAGTGCTTTTTAAAAACCCCCCATGCACCCACCTGCTGTTCCACGAGTATCCCCCCACCACGTAGACCATGCCCTGGAACACGGTGATGCCCACGTCGCTCTGGCCGCGGGGCATGGGCGCCACCGCCGTCCACTGGTCCGCCGCGGGGCTGTAGCACTCGCAGCTCAGCACGTCGGCGTAGTCGCTGCTGCCCTTGAAGTGGTTCCCGCCCATGACGTAGAGGCGCTCGCCCACCGTGCACATGCAGTGGAGGCCGCGCAGCTCCAACATGTCGGCCCGCTGGCTCCACGCGTCATCCGCGGGGTCGTAGCACCACAGCTCGTTCTGGAAGGTGTCCTT
Organism: Protomyctophum bolini; assembly: GCF_963924005.1. Classification (NCBI taxonomy): domain Eukaryota; kingdom Metazoa; phylum Chordata; class Actinopteri; order Myctophiformes; family Myctophidae; genus Protomyctophum; species Protomyctophum bolini. The sequence goes on along the minus strand of NC_137877.1, from coordinate 14,297,329 downwards.
GGTGATGCCACCTATAGTTAGTGGGAGAGGCAGACATTGTTACAGTGTAAGGGACAGTGAGCTCATGTTTATCATGTCTTTTTTTTAAGATTTATTTTTGGCTTTTATGCCTTTATTGATAGGACTGACAGGAGAGAGAGAGATGGGGGGGGGGGGGGGGGGGGGGGGGGGGTGACACGCAACAAAGGTCATCGGGATTGGGATTTGAACACCCATGAATCACTATGAATAATAATACTCACTGTAGTCTTCTGTGCATTACATGAAAAATCCTGTCAGATGGTCATAAGTTGATTGAGTTGCATACTGTTTCACCCTCTAACATTGTGTACTTCTAGTTTATTGAAATAATGTCCTGCACATTTGTCCAGTGCATAGCCTACTGCAGGCCTGGTTGACTAGATTTAAAATACATTTTCAAGCTCTTGCTACTGAAACGAACGATTATCTTTATGGAGAAATCCCGTCATTTACGATGCATCTCAATGGGTGAGAAGGACAGCTTGCCATGTCTCCTGTCTTGCTTACGTGCCTATTGGACGGGATGGGGAGAGACTTAACGACTTGACGAGGGAATGAGGGAATGAAGTGTGATTGGTGTGTGGCTGACTGGAAACAATCAGCAGACTGACAGATGATTACAGCTGGGCTTTTGCGACTCACCGAGTCACCGTGCCCTGCATGAACTAACGCTATGCTTCATTTCTGTTGTTCTACACAAACATAAAGGTTAGTTTAGCATCGTGACGTGTAGTGAGATAGTAGATTTGCTATTTTCACTAATATCGTTTTGTCTTTGAAATGGAATGTAGTCTCAGTCATACTCATGCTCCAAAAATGACAGTATAATCTTCAAGTAAATGGACTTAGTTATGTCCACCTGGCACTGACCGTAATGGAACTTTGCTGTATAAAAACGGTAGAAATGGTGAAGTGTGTGTTGTGTGTGTGTGTGTGTGTGTGTGTGTGTGTGTGTGTGTGTGTGTGTGTGTGTGTGTGTGTGTGTGTGTGTGTGTGTGTGTGTGTGTGTGTGTGTGTGTGTGTGTGTGTGTGTGTGTGTGTGTGTGTGTGTGTGTGTGTGTGTGTGTGAGGCTCTGACTCTGAGACAGTTCTTCTCTCTGTTTGGTTTTGAAGAGGAAGGAAGTGGTCAGGTGTTGCAAGCTGCAAACTGAAGAGAGCCTTGGCTTGTATTGTAACATCCATCTCCAGGATCTGCTCTTTGTTTTATTTTTGTTAAATCAGCTACTGTTTATCAAACTCAACCTCACACCCTGCACTACTGCTACAAATTATTTGGGCTTGTAGTTCATTGATTATATTACTTATACCCGTATTTCTTCAGAATCAGTCTATTTGTCTTGACAATTTGACTTTCAAAAATGTTCAGAAATAGTCAGGTAAAATAGTCCGGATGTGATGCGTTTTGAGCTTGTATCGGCTATTGTCGCTACTTTTGGTGACACTCGTGTATGACCTTCAAATACACCGAGACACAAGGTTACTGACACAGCAACGATATCGTACGAAAACTATTCTTCCTATGCATACTTACTTTAAACAGTGGCTAAAGGAATCAAATTAATATTTGATAATGTAATAATGTTGCAAAAGATACAAAATGAAGTGTACTTCGAATGACTGCATGTTGTATTTAGCCTTGTCGTTTCTGTGAGATGTTCTCTGGCATGCCATGCAAGCAGACGGAACCATACTCAGACTTCTGAAAGCTGCGGTTTGGCATTGTTTGAAAGGTCTCTAGCTGTCTCTGACCCACTTCGATGGACCACATCTCTTTGTGTTTCCTGCATGCTCTTGGTCTGATCTGCACGGCAAAGAATTCCCGCCGCGGTGTCAAGCTAGTTTCTTCTCATCCACGGTTGCTAAGAAACAACTCGAGATTAGAATTTGAACAAAGCCCGAAAGAGCCTATATGAGAGTATGACGTGCAACAGAAAGTGGGGTTGATGTAGGTCAACAACGCAGGCTCTCTGTGGTGTACGTCACTACCTTAAGGCCTGAGTGTTGTTAGTTACGATCTGCCCATCCAGCTCTCTAAACTGACCGCCCCAGGGAATAGCTGTTACACATCCACTTATTTTTTCATGTCTAAAGGAAGGACCCCCACATTCACTTGTATTTTATTTGGCTGTGGACCCCCATAAACAAAAACAGTTTTTAGGGGCGCTAGCCGCTAACCCCTCCTATGTCCAGCTTTGAGGGTTTAACACAAACATTGTCCTAACCTAAAACGAACATTGAATGCCGTTGACAATGAATGGCCAGTTTTGATTGTTTGTGTTTGTGCAAACACAGACATATTGACAATGAATGGCCAGTTTTGAGTGTTTGCACAAACACAAACATTGAAGAAAAAACTGAGGACACAAATTGTGATTTGCTCCTAATGAGTTGATGTATGATGATAAGAGCGCCCCTCACTTCTTTGATGTATTTATTTAGCAGTTAATATAGCATTATTTGGATGCTATATTAACTCTTGTTCCTGGGGACCCCCTGGAACCCCACTGAGGTCGGGACTTTCCATAGACCATTTTTGGTGGAATTCCCTTTAAAATAAGGAAGGCAGTTTCATCTATTCCCCCACCGATGGAAATAACTGGATGGGGCATGCATTTCCAACTTGCATCGTTCCAAGTAGGCCAGTGCCCAGCCCAACGGGTACCGCTGTAGTCCCAAAAAAGACGAGCGGTCTTCCAGTACCTGAGACATACATCAGGTCACCGTGGACGCTGCCCGCATGGCCGTAATGTGGCTCCACCATGTTGGTCACGAACGACCACTCATTCTTCCTCAGGTTGTAGCACTCTACCGTGTCTGAAAAAAATGACCACAGAGAATGTAGAATTGTATAGTACAGTACAGTACAGTGGTCAACCTTTTTCATGTCAAGGCCCGTAACTGTTTCGGCATTTGAGCCACGGACTGGTCACCATTTGATGAGATTTTAGCCCCTCGAACCCAAAATGTAAGAATTGTGTTATTTTGTCCACAATTCCATGATGTATTGATGTTGGTACCGTTCGAGAGATAACAGGCAAGACAATAATCTCCTACATTCTATAATTGTGTAGACTAAATTTAGTAATGCCGATGTTTACAATTTGACGCTTGAGCGCGTAAAATGAAACCAAATGGACCCATAAGGGTCCATTTGGTAAAAAAAAATGTCTGTCGACTACTTTTTTTTCACTGAAGAAAGCTAAATAAAAACTAAGCTATGATGACTAAAACTGAGACTAAACAAGTGTGGAATCACGCATTGCGACACGCCCGCCAAAATGCATTTTTGTTGACTAAATCAACCGTAGATTTAGTCGACTAAAATCTTAAACACTAAAACTAGACTTCAGATGACTGAAAAATGACTAAAACTAAATTGAATTTTATTAAAAGATTATGACCAAAACTAAATCAAAATTCAACACTGTAGTACACTGCAAGGAAATGCTGGATGAACCAGGCTTATTTATAGAGGCAGCATATCGGCCTCACTCACCGATCTCTCCCGAGGCGTTCCTTCCGCCGACTGCGTAGAGCTTCCCTTTCAGAGCGCTGAGATGGAAGAAGGTCCTCTTCTCGTTGAGCGGAGCGATCTGAAGCCACGTGTCAAAGCGAGGGTCGTAGCGGTAGGCCGTGTCCACTGCCGTCTTACCCTTGGTGTCGTAGGTGATCTGACCTGTATGGACGGTGAAGAGCACACACAAACACATTCTTTCTATTACCAGTGAGACGCCTGAGGGCGAGAAGCGACCTCGGTCGCGTGCGCGCATCCTCCGCCTGGGTGACAGCAGACTGCTGGGTCGAGCGCTGGTGCTTTGGCTTGCATGGGGGGTCAGATCAGCATATGGAATGAATTCTGTACTGGCCATATATGGAGCGTGTCTTGAGTGTACAGGGTTTGATGAGGTCAGATCAACATATGGAATGTCAGAACAGGTCAGCTCCATATATGGAGATCTAAGCGGGGGCAGTGTTTTGAGTGTGCAGGGTTTGATGAGGGTCCAGGTAGGGCTTGGCCTTAATAATCTGTTCACCCTACTACTACTACTACTACTTTGGGGCGAACATTGATTAGCTCTGCAAGCTGATAAAATGAAAGAAAAAATAAATCCACTGACCGCCGACGATGTAGAGGAAGCCGCCCAGCAGAGCGACGCCGTGCTGGTAGCGCGGCACCTCCATGGGCCTCAGCGCCCTCCAGTGGCCACCGCCGCCGCCGCCGCCGGTCTCCTCCTCCTCCGCGGGGTCGTACAGCCGCAGCTCGCGGCTCACCACCAGCTGCTGCCGCATCACGCCGCCCAGCGCCAGCAGGCGCGTGGCATCGGAGCGGATGCGCGTGCGCTCCGTCTGCAGCAGCGGCTGCATGAAGGGCATCATCTGGTAGTTGCTGGCCTCCAGCAGCAGGTTGACGCAGGCCGCGTCCGCGCGCATCACAGACCTGCCGCTGCCGCTTCCCTCCTCGTCCTCCTGGAACGAGACCGTTCACTTTTAGTCGTATTTTAGTCATCTGAAGTGTTTTAGTGTTAGTCTATTTTTTTACCTTCTTTTTAACGCTTTTTTTTCACCCAGTGTCAACTGTCTTAATGTAATCCTGGGTGCTATACACTTCCTCTGACAACCTGGGGAGTGCAACGGACTGACCTCATGCTTCCTTCTATGCATGAGGAGTCCAAGCCGCTTCTTTTCACCTGACGGGGGGGTTCTGATCTGTCCTGATAGCATATTTAGAACCAATTACAATACATTTAGTTTGTAAGACAATCAACTTCATCTTATTTTCCATAATCCATTCAGAAACCAGGTTTAACTCTAGTTGAAGCACCTCATTGACGTGTTCAATACTCTCTGATGATGCATACATAGTCGTGTCATCCACATAAATCCCCATACTTTAATACATACTGTATGGCATATCATTTACAAAAATAGAATAAAGAAGGGGGCCAAGACAGCTTCCCTGTGTCCTTGTGACACTTAAGTGTCTCAATCTTTGAAAGGGAAGCATTGAACATTGTTTCCTGTTCACTAAATAGCCCTTAAATATATCAATTGCAGAAGTAGTCATGATCTATAAGGTCAAAGGCTGCGCTGAAATCCAAGAGCACCACCCCGACGACTGACTTCATGTCAATCTGTTTGAACCACTCATCAGTAAGACATGTCAGTGCAGTACTTGTAGAGTAACCTGCTTTGTATGCATGCTGTAAATCTGAGTTGATATTGTTATCTGCAAAATATTGCTGGATCTGCTTAAACATAACTCCCTCCAGAAGCTTACTCAAAACAGGCAGAATGCTGATGGGCCTACTGTTTGGATCTGTAAAGGGCTCCCAGGCTCCCTACTGTTTTTTGACAGAGGAGTAACCTTTGAAAATATGGCCTACAGCCAGGCTTAGCAATTAATTTAGCTGATAACTGAAGCAATCTGCCATCGATGTTGTCAAACCCACAAGGTTTATCACACTTAATTGTATGAAGTAGCTTTACCATAGCCTATCGACACTGATAGGCTTGAATTCAAACACACAATCCTTCTCACACATATGATTTTGTATTATAGCTTTGGACAGCCCACCACTCACAGGCAACATTTGATTTCTTAGGCGTGATTCATACTCCTATTTTAGAGTCTGTAGAGCCTACAATGTGACGTCATTTGAGGTTTGGGGGCGGGTACCGTCCTAAAGTCTGTTCTTCGGTGCTACTGAAAGTATGAATCGGCCCTTAGTGTGTTCACTTTACTGAGGAAGTAATTATTGAAGTAGTTTCAGTAATGAATTCTCCATTCAGTTAAATAAATGAGGGTGTTCTGGCCATTTTACTTCTACCCATAGCATCATTAAGTACTCTCCAAAGTGTTTTACTGTCTCCATGACACTCCTCAAATTTAGAATGATAGTATTTATTTTACCTGGGAGATGTGGATGAGCTCGGTGGGGCTCATGAGGGGGAAGCGGACGTGGCGCATCAGGGCGTAGACGCTGGAGGGCCGCGCTGTGGCGTCGTGGTCCAGCCACACTCGGGCGATGCGGTACAGCTCCATCTCGGAGAAGCCCCGCAGGGAGTCGCTGGACAGCGCGCTCGCCAACGTGGCCTCGGACAGCTGCAGGTAGCGGCCGCTCTGCACCAACGCCGCCAGATTCTGGCTCACAAAGTCACCTGGACACACAGTGGCGAATGAAAGAAATCACACATGTGTGAAGTGAGGGGCGCTAATATATTAAAGTCTAACTCATGTTGATTAGCTGATGTAATGGTGATGTAAAGCAAACGGTGCCAACACAAACATTAAATGCCATTAACAATAAAGAGACAATATTTGACGTAATGACGTACAAAATGACATGTTTTCCCTTCATTGTCAATGGCGTTTATTAATGAATGCATGAAATGACATGTTCCTGGTTTGTTCAATAATCAGTTGGTATCCAATGCATTTTGCTTGCCAGGAATGAAATGGAGTCATGAGTTCCATTTCCACTCACCTATATTCCCCTTGAGGTCGTCCAGTTGCAGGTCAGCCGCCATGCGCTCCACCTCCACACAGTTCTCAATCGTGATCTTCACCCATTAAAACAAAGAAATACAGAAATGGGGGACATTTACTACCTCAGCTGAATAACTCAAAATCTATGGAGCTCTCCGTGGTTTCGATAAAATGTGTGATGTTCGGAGGTCTTTGCTGATTATCCGGTGGTCTAGACGGAAACATTGGCACTTTCCAGAGCAAGGATGGCTTCATTTTACCTCGCTAGCATTGACGCTATTTATTTAGCATTAAACATGGACACGCCCCAAAACAGGATGTGGGTCCAGCGTGTGTGCTGCATTGAAATAGGCTCGGCAGTCTGAGGTTGGCTCTGCGTCCAGCAGGTGGCAGTATTAAGTGTTAAATAAAATCACACCCGTGTGAACTGCATGGTGCAACTCCCCTCTCCCAACTCCCCCCCACAACAGCGCCTCTACTGGTACTAATAGTCATACTCGTGCTCATTAACGTCACATAGGTGAACAACACGGACATTGCTGTTCCTTGGAGTGGTTGCACCACTCAAAACCCCCCAAAAACAATGAGCCTGTCTCACTCACCTCACTGCTGAGCAGCTGGTTGCAGAAGGCCAGGACGGGGAGGACCTGCAGGAAGTTGGCTGCTTCCAGCGTGTCCTGCAGGTTGGTCATGTTCAGGGTGACTCTGGACGTGTAGATGAAGTCTATGATGTTCTTCAGACCCGTCTTAGTGAGCCCGTGCAGCTTGATCTCTCCCATCTCCTGCTCCCTCATGCCACCTATAGGGGCGTGCACACATGGACATCAAAGGACATCAAAGACATCAAAGGATATATACAGTATATACATCAAAGGACATCAAAGATGTAAAGGAGCAACTTGGACACTCAGACATGAAGGAAGCATGAGTTCAAGTCCGTTGCTCTCCCCATGTTGGCGGAGGGTGTGTAGAGCCCAGGGTCACATTAGATAATTGACACAGGGTTGAAAAATGGGTTACAAAATCGTGGGATAAAAATATATATTAAAAAAAAAGGACATCAAAGACACCAAAGGATATACCGTATGCAGTATATATTTTGTGTAACAAATTTGTTCAAGAAAGAAATCCATGTCGTACACTGCATCTCCACTAGCTAAAGAGTGCTGGGTTGCGCCCTGAATATAGCTGATCTTGTAGATCAGGGGTGGGCAACTTTGACGATGGATATATATATATATATATTTCCACACTCACTCCAGAGAGGCCACGTTGCATATTACTGTCGTAGCAAAAATAGACACCTTTTGAGCTTGTAGATCGGCTATTTTTGCAATATTTGAATTGAAATCCTGAAAAAATGTGGCAATTATTTTTATTGGAATCATGAGAAATTACCTTTTTATTTAATTTCAAATTAATTTAGTTATAGTTATGTTAACTTTATGAACTACATCCAAACACATTGGACATACAAAAGCGGGTCATGTTTGCATGTTTGGAATTGTAACAGCTGAAATCAATAATATATCAGTATTCTGATATTAACCTGAGGGCCGCATTAAGTGTTAAATGTTGTAGATCTTCTATTTTCGCTATTTTCGTCCAAAAGTGCCCTCTTACGGGATTCCGGCCCCTGCCCCTCTAACACTCTCTGCACGTCCCTTTGGGAGAAAACCAGACGGAGGCGTGTGATTATACTAGTATGGCGCGCTCAGTGGTGTGCAAATCTCCGCCATGCCGAGATCCCTCCGTCGTTCTCTGTGTGTTGACATGATGAAGGATGCTGATTGTTAAACACTTTGACTGCATAATTAATTCATTAATTCCTTGTTGTGTTGCAGGGGCGGTCTGAGAAAACACACTTGGCAGTTTTGAACTCTACGGCTGGAAACGGAGGACAACACGATTACAAAGAAATGAAAGAATATGTAAGTGACAATAACAGACACACTTTATGATCAACTTCATGTTAAATTAAAATGATTTGTCCAGCAGAGCATATCATAATATGAAGAAAAACTATGGTCAAATGATTATTCAAAGTAATAGTACATATAGCAATTGATTCAATTCAGTTCAAGAATAGCTTAACCCTAAAATTGTGACGCTATTCTCAATGTGCTGCTTGTAATAGGGACCACTATAGTCACAGAATTCCATATGTCACCAATTCTGGTGTAACTACTGTAGCAATCAACACCAAAGTGGACAAATATTACAGGTATTACTCATAGGCTGCGATGTGCAATACAATGTGTCATGTTGTCACTGGGCCTCACTCCTTTGTGAATCTCCAACAAGAGGAAGTAGGAACTTGGCCACCATACCCTAAATTCAATTGACACATTTGCACCACCACTGGTCTCTGTCTTCGACACGCTTCAAGCTGTCAAGGCCTGTTCATTCATTCTCACCACTTAGGTGGTGAGAAAACCATTTTCTCTGACTTCAGGCAGGTTGGGCTGAGTTGAATGTCTGGTTGGGCTGCCTGAGTTGAATGGCTGCGGATGATATTAAGTTGTGAGTAATTCGGGGGGTTTAGGAGTTTGTGTTGGTGTTAATCAAATGCAAGGCTTAATTGCACCAGACTGCATTTCTGTCTGTCTTTCTCACCCCCTCTGTCTCTCTCTCTCCCTTTCTATCTCTGTGTTTGTGTGTGCACGTCAGTATAGGCACACAATCTATATGCTTGTGTCTAAACGTCAATAGCAAATATGTTTAGAAACGTCACCAATAACAACAAAAGCTATACTTTACAAGATCAATGCAATGTTTTGCCGATCAATTCGCAGATTTTTGTTATAGTGGGAAAAGAAAACCTTCCCTGCCTGTGGCCTGGAGATAAACATCACAGCAGTGATTTGTATGGTTTCCAGATCGTTATCTTGTGCTGGCGCATCAGGCATCGTCACAGCGGTGCAGCATCAGCATCATAGCAACACCTCAGCAGATACCTCACATTTCAGCAACACATCACGTGTTCACACATGAATTTGGTGCAGCCGCCAGATGACAGTGACAAAGGACTCAAGACCTGTTTTATACCTCGACATAAAAAGTATCAACAAACATTGGCCAAGTTGTTACTGTAAATAATAAAAAAGTAGTATAGTATAAGAAATAGGGAAAATAGCCAATGTTGCGAGGCATTGTGATTTGTGAGCTTGTACAGTAGATCTGCTATTTTCACAATATTATCTGTGGAATTGAGTCAAACAAAATGTAATGCCTCAAGTCCTATACAATCCTACGTAGTGCTTGTCAGGGTGGGGGGGTCCCCATAATAGGATTATTCTGGGGGTTCATGGCCTGTAAAGGTTGAGAAGCCTTAATTGTTCTAGATAGAAAAGCTGTTTCTCAACCAGTGGTCCACAGAGACTGTACAAGATCTCCGCAAAAGCTTTTTGCTTTTTCAGCCAGACAGCTGAGTAAATCAACATTATGAAGGATTATTGTGAAGTGCCTATTTTTGTGCCGTACCCTTTGAATTGACTTTATTCTGAAGAAAATGTGTTCTAATAGACTGGTGAAGTGGTGATACATTAGGCTTTGTTGGGAAATCAAATAGTTTTAAATCCAAAATATAACGCTGTAACTTTTGTTAGTCTACATCTATGCACCTGCAGTGCATTCATGCATAAAAAAACACCAGGCGTCAAACTGTAATCATTCCAGACATTGTGGCCGGCAGTTTAACCCATTTTGCGTGCGAACGCCTTTTGGTGTTATAAGCATTATGTTATACTTTACTCTTGAAAAATAGCAGATCTACAAGCTCATAGCCCCTATGAGCTTGTAGGTCTGCTATTTTTTTTTAATCGTGAAAATGTGGCGCAAATCTTTGAATTTACGTTCGAACATTTTTTACTCAAATATTGTGTAGTTCCAGGGGGGTCCCTGGAACTACATATTTTCAGATTGGGGTCGGCGGCCAATTACAGATAATTCTTGGGGTCCTTGACATGAAAAAGGTTGAGCACCACTGACATTGAAACATAGGGTTTTTCAGAAAACTGTAGAATTTAGAAGCCATTTGTAGCGAGAATTGAGGATTGTTCGGAATATGAGCCCACAAAGGGTTGAGATTGAGAACCACACGCTTTAGAACAAAGGTTGCTGGAATGAAGTCAAACACAGTTGAAACAAACGGCTTGTTTATGTGAAGAAAAAAACCCTACAGTATTCCAGTGGATTGATTACATAATACAGTGCAAGCTGCTGCTGCTGCCAACCTCTAAAAACAGGAAGTCTAATGCAGCACGTAGTCAGATGGTGAAGTCTTAACAGCTTTGCTGCTTCTTGTCTTTTGCTGTATATTTATGTTGACGTGAAGTGAAAGTACAAATAGCGGTGCCTTGTGACACTAGACTACTGTATCTTCTATGATTCTGAATCATAGTTAGCATTAGGGCTATGGACCAGAGCTAGACTATACTATAATGACCGCACTGTGAAATGAGTTTACGATTTACAATTTAGGCATTTAGCAGACGCTCCTAATCCAGAGCGATTTGGGAGGCCCTACCAGGCCTCCTGCCTGGCAGTTCAATCCAACCTCAACATCCTTCTACCGATATACTCACTATCCCTCCTCTGTGTACATCTCAGTCTGGCCTCTCTGGCATTATCTCCAAAACATGCGCTGACCCTCTGATGTACTCGTTCCTGATCCTCCTATCCATCCTTGATACTCCCAGAGAGAACCTCAACGTTTGTAGACTGGGAACCTCAGTTCTTAATGGTACGGGGACTCACCAGTGAACATGGCCTTGAAGTAGTCGCTGGCCGAAGCCATGATGATTCTGTGTACTGGGAACCTTTCCTCGCTGCTGTCCCCGGGCACCAGGATCACATCGCACAGAGTCTCGTCTAGCCGAAACGCAGCAAAGCCCTTTTGGGGGGAAGAGGAACAATATGGAGCAATTAGTTTATCAGCTGATAGTGTGTATACGGTATAGGCCTGTCTCCATTATTACATAATCGCCTAATCGCAAATTAACTTTTGCATAATCGTCATGATCGTTTGGTTCATACAGTTTTAAACAGGTTTTTAGACAGCTGGTGGATGGAAAATAAGCTCCACTTCCGCGGACGACTTGCGCGACGGCCAGATTCCCGGAAACGCTCTCCTCCGCGTCAGTCGTCCGCAGAGGTGGAGCTTAATTTCCATCCACCAGCTGTCTAAAAACCCGGAAAAAGAAGCTGTGTGCAGCTTCTTCTGTCCGCGGCTGTCGGACGTTTTGCGCTTAGGTGTGGAAACAGTGTATAAGCACTGGGCCAGGGCTTTACCTGCAGGATATCAACACTGTGCTGGCTGCTGCTGAACACCCTGGCCAGCGGCCTCGGGGGGAGGTGTGGCTTCACGTAGGCTGCTGCTGCTGCTGGAGGAGGAGGAGTTGGTTTTGGGGGCGTGGCCACTGGGGCATGGACGGCCGGGGGCTGTGGTGGAGGCGGAGCTCTGGCAGCAGGAGCAACGCCGGAGCTTGGATGTTGCCGGTCTTCTGCGGGGTTACAATATTATTGAGACACTTTAGACCTACTAGAGGCCGATTGTACATTAACCATCATAATTCAAAATCATGTAGTTCTCAAACGTTTTCGTGCCAAGGTCGGAGGACCTTCCAAAATAGATGTATGTTGCCACGGACCCCTCCGTCTGAAAATGTTTTTTGCCAGGGACCCCCACAGAAGAGAAATACCTTTGAAAAACGTGAGCATTTGTGCAAATCTTTGAATATACGTATATATTCTCTTCATAACATCTTCGCTTCTGGGGGGTCCCTGGAACGAAGTATTTTGAGATGGGCGTCCGCAGCCGAATACAAATAATTTTGGGGGTCCTTGACAGGAAAAAGGTTTGAGCACATGCACTGATATAGAATCAAATCAGTTTTTGTTAGGATTTAGAAGGAATTTTGTAGAATCGGCCTCAGGTCGTTAAAAAAGGGTTAGTTGTAGACCTTGTTGGGGAGCCGGCCTGTTGTCCGGATACGGATTCGGGGGTCCGTCAGGCTGGGGAGGAGGCGGTCCACCGGCGGCGTCCCGGTTCTGATGCCTGCTCCCCAGACGGGACAGCCTGCGTTGGAGCCGGCCGGGACCGCTGTCATCCCCACTACCCCTAGAGAGAGAGAGAGAGAGAGAGAGAGAGAGAGAGAGAGGACATCATCATCATTTTTCGACCGCGGTCGAGATCATGGATTTCACAATGCTACGGCAGACTTTCCGGTCCTTCATTGCCACCCCCAGTTCCTGCTTACTGATGCATGTGTCCCTATAGCAATGACATCAGGGAACGACCGTTTTCTACCTTTGGTCTGCTTTGAGGCAGGACTCCAGAGAAGAAGGGAAGATATAACCTCATTGTCAGCTCTGTAGCAGTGGCCGGCAAACTGTGTTCTTCTGGATCAGACTAGTGAAGAAACACGGAGGACATAATGGACCGCTGTCATCCCCACTATACAATACCCCTAGAGCCCTGGTTCCCAAACTAGGGTCCCCTTTATTTTTCTCCTATATACAGGTTTAATGCTTGTCTTTAGTTCAATGTTTGTTTTGTAAACGCCATTGACAATGAAGGGAAGTTTTACGTCAATAATGTGCTCATTACATCATATTGTCTTTTATTGTTAATGGCGTTTAATGTTTGTGTTTGCACCGTTTGTTTGACATCACCATTACATCACCTAATCAACATGAGTTAGACTTTAATATATTAGTGCCCTTCACTTCACACGGGTGTGATTTTTATTTTCAAAATACATTACCATAAAAAGCATAATTTCTCATCAATTAAAAACGTATTTTCAGTAATTTTATTTTAATGGGTACCCGGTACCCTAGCGTGTTGGGTTCAGTACCCGGTATACCCCAGCATGTTTGGTTGGGTACCTGCGATTGGCGTCTGGTGGCTGCTGTCCATCGGCTTCACGCCGGGTAGAAGACCTGAGTGGAGACATGTTTATTCAGCTATTTCATTTTCATCACATATATCTTTTTCTTTTTTAACAAATTTACCTGATAGACTCGGCATAAATTATTGCGATTTAGCACATGGAGCCAAGATAATGAACACATGATTTATATTCTGTGACATTTTTCAGAGACAAGCAAGAGAGAAGACATAATGATAAAATACCAAATAATAGTACTAGTAAAGTAATAATACTGGATTTAATGAAGTATATAAGATAGAAATGAAGTTAAAGTGTAGGTTGAGCAGCATCCAGGTATGACAAACCTCTTAAGTAAGGGATAATGCATGGCTACTGATCAACTGTAGATTTAGTCGACTAAAATCTTATATTTAGTCAACTAAATCTAGACAACACTAAAATAGGGGTAGGCAACCTTAGGCACCAGTGCCAACATTGGCACAAAGGAGGGTGATCACTGGCACACTGGCAAGTGTGTGAGAGAGTTGTTTTGGTTTTAAATAAACTATTAAAAAAAAGCAGTCAAATTAATGTCCCTCACATTTGTGTGTAAATTACATCCTGCATTCTACATTCATTAAAACTGAACTCTGTTATTTCCCTAAATTACATCCTGCATTCTACATTCATTAAAACTGAACTCTGTTATTTCCCTAAATTACATCCTGCATTCTACATTCATTAAAACTGAACTCTGTTATTTCCCTGAGTCTAATGATCATTATAACAACGTGAAAGAAAATATTTAAAAAGTACAAACTTTATATTTATGGACAAGCAAAATATGTTTTTTCACGTGGTGTCATTAAAATTAATTAATGTTGATATGGCACACTGACAATCTAGAAAAAAGGTTGCAGACCCCTGCACTAAAACATTGAGTAAAATGTGACTAAAACTAAATTCAAACACTGTTACGCGGTACCTTCATTACGTTGAACACACACAAAATAATGTTGGTATTTAGTAACTTTTGAAGGTTCATTCATGGCCGTAGCAGCGAGCTAAGCGCTGTAAAACGCCATTAAACGCCATGTCCAGCGCTGTGACTCACCTGGAAGAAGAGATCCTCCGCATGAAACTGCTTCTGAGACTAGCTCCCTCCAGCCTGAGGACCGTACGTGAAGACCCAGGCCTCCGAGGTAGAATGTGAAGCTACGGTATACGTAGATGTCCCCTGCAGCCCAGACCTCTCAGTTAGGGCTGTCACGAAACGATTATACAAATTTAACTTGGTGATCAATTGTCACACAAATAATTGCGATTACAGATTTAATTGCGTTTTGGAGCATTGAACATTGGAAATATTAATCAAAATGCCTCAAATGCCTCGTAATGCTGACGATTATGCAAAAAAGTATCTCAAAATTATTGCGATTAGACGATTCTGGAATAATTGTGACGGGTCAGAACAATATGAAACTATACGTACTCCTGATACCGCCTGCAGCCCAGGGACCTCTCAGAACAATATGAAGCTAGACAGTACAGTAGAATTCTGAAACCATACAGTACAGTAGAGATGTCTCCTGCAGTGCATCAGCAACTGGTTTGCGAGCAACAATTAACACGTCAGGGGGGGTGTTTCACTCTCACTCTGTGTCTTAACCAACACCTTGCCCTCGCTTCCTGCGTTACAACTTCTCCTTCCTTTATCTTCTCTGCATCTCGGGAACCCTCCCCTCGCATGCCCTCGACTCTGAGACGATGACTTAGGATCCTGACTGAATTGTTGTTGTTGTGTAGGCTCACTAGACTGTTTGCAATGCATTGTATTACCTTTATTGTTTTGACTACCTCAAACACTGCACACCAATAAGACAAACTGCAATTATTGACTCTTGAACAATGAACATGAAAAGCATTGTTTGTTTTGGGCATTTATTATGCTCTGTATCAGGTTAGTGTAGATATTAGGGTTGTAACGATACATTTTTACCAGCGATACGATACTTATCACAATATACTTGGTTGACGATATGATACATCGACGATATTGGTTCATTATGGGGATACGATACGACACGATTCAATTATTTGAAATCGATACATTAACTATTTAGCAAATACATTAAACATGTGTGAAACTTGTGGATAGTGCAGGTTTTTTAAGGGAAAGATGTATTATTATGGATATAAATAAGTAAACACAGTGACTCTATGGCAAATAGATGGACATTATATTTGGACACATATGGACAAACCCTCGCCTTGACATGAACACAGAGAATACACACATTTATCGATAGACCAAGTGTAGCTATCTGGAATGGAGAAGTAGTTAAACCCATCATTTAAAATTGCTAAATAGTGGGGGGGCCCTGACGAAGGCTGATTGCCGAAACGCGTTGGTCCTCCCTTTTTGTGTAATGATCTTTGCCATGCCTTAACTTACAATATAGGCTTTTTTCACCTCACTGGAACAGAGTG
This sequence comes from Protomyctophum bolini, assembly GCF_963924005.1. Taxonomy (NCBI): domain Eukaryota; kingdom Metazoa; phylum Chordata; class Actinopteri; order Myctophiformes; family Myctophidae; genus Protomyctophum; species Protomyctophum bolini. Next base: position 14,281,456 of record NC_137877.1, on the reverse strand, counting down.
CCTTGGATCCTCTTCTTTATTTTCACAATGCACATGGTATGCAAATGTATTATTTCCATTGCAAAATGATTCGATACCGCTTCTTTCCATTGCAAAACGATACGATACAAAGTCAAATGATACGACACGATATTTGCTGTTTACATAACGATATACTTCTATATTTCGGTACACTTACTATATCGTTACACCCCTAGTAGATAGATATACAGGAATCCAAGGGAAGGGCAGATAGAGGAGAGACCTGCAAGACAAGATTGGTGTCTTATTCAAACCCAGGTCCTTGGGCTCACAGTATGTGGTCTGTGTGCACTGGCTGAGGAAGCCAGTTTTACAGAAGCATTGTTTATAATAGAGAACTGCAGAAGATTGCATGCTGGTTTTGGCCTTTATACTGTGGATCGAGTTTCACTGTAAAAGGAAGTGGCAGTTAGTCAGTAAGTACAATTTTGAGGTATTTGTACTTTACTTGAGTATTTCCAATTCCCAGTACTTTTACTTACCAAATTTTTACTTCACTACAATTATTTGAAAACTTGAGTTACTAGTTACTTTGGTGATTTAAATTTTGATTAACCACTTCAACCCTATACATTTCGGCCATTTGAAAATAGCCGATCTACAAGCTCACAATGCATCGCAACAATTGTGAGCTTGTAGATCGGCTTTTTTCAATCGATTTTCTACACATTTTGAACTTTCTACACTTTTTGGTCAGCAATGACTAGCTTGCATCGGGCCCATTTTGACCGACGAATGAATACAAAATATAGGTAAAAAGTAGCCCATTGCATCGCAATGAAACTTCTTGTGCGCTTATAGATTACCTATACTGTATTTCTGCTATTTTTTGGACAAAGCTTGACCATGTTGGAACAGTTTTGAAATGGCTCCTATAATAAGACGCCCCAAAAAGTGTTCATTATTCTTCAAGTTGAAGGATTTCAACATAAAACAAAAAAACTGTTTCCTTATATGTTGCTTGAAAAAGGTCGGTATATTCTATATTGACTGCTAATTTCCCAAATGGTGAAATCTCGCTTTGTTCAAATGGCAAGATCAAATATGGTCCCACATAGTACATAGTGGTAACAATTGTAGAAGTTCCTAATCACCTGTCCTAATATTGCTACTGCATGGTAACATTTATTTAGTTTGTAGAATTTTGTATTGATAATTGTAGGCTGTCAAATAGCAGCCAGTGCAGGAATCCTGCCAGGTCTTCGTCTGCTCTACAAATAAAATGAGTTCCGCTCAGGACCAGAGCAAACGAGGCATTGACTCCAGGGACACCACTTAATGTCAGCAGGCATTTATTCAAACACTCTCATTGCATAATAGCATTAATTTTGAAAAGGCTGTAAGTCACCAACCATTACAAGCCTTCATACAATCAAATAAAAACGTTCCACCGATTTAAATAATTTTCCACGATCAAAATGCAAAAGGAAAAAAAAAATCCATCAATGTTCACTTACTTAGTTTGCCACCCCTCCTCCCCTCCTCCCCTCCTCCCCTTCTCCACCTCACAGACAGAATGTCATGCCTCTATATTCACTCTCACACTCTTGTACTCTTGCTTTTCATCCAAGGAACTCAATGATGAAACAAAATTGAACAAGATTGATTTTATATGATTTTTTAAAGCTCAGTAGCTCTCTTAATGTTTAGTGGGTTTTGTAGTCTCTCTCTGTAGTATTGGGACTGCTTCAACAGTAGACCAGGCCTGGTGAGTCAGTCAGTCATCCTCGGTATAGTCGTGCTTCTGGCTCAATGTCGCCCTCTGCTGGTGCCTCAGAGTCTAGAGAACTGAATGAGGTTCCTGTTGACCTCAGCCACATTCCTGCAACCTGTTTGAAGACAGTATGCATAGACAGTGGTGGGAAAATAGTACTCACATTTTTTTTAAGTTAAAGCTGCTGTAACAATAATATGGAAACATTTTGGGCGGGAACCCCTTTTGGTGTTTTAACTAAGCATTATGTTATACTTTAGCTATTGAAAAATAGCAGATCTACAAGCTCATAGCACGCCACCGAGGGGCGCACTATGAACTTGTAGGTCTGCTATTTTTGAAAAATAGTACAAATGCGGCACAAATCTTTGAACATATATTCTTTCAGAGCAAACGTTTTTTTTATTTGTTTTTGTTATTCAGACAGCCAACAATGGGTAAAACGCTCCCATAAGAAATGTAGTCACTGTGACACATCTAGGGGCCGCAATCTGCATTCAAAGGTGTTCCTAGAAGCTTTGTCATTGGATCGATTTGCCTGTCTACTTCCTGATTGGTTAGTCATTTCGACCAGTTTTCTTTTTCTTCGACCAATGACAAAGCTTCTAGGAACATCTTTGAATGCAGACTGTGGCCCCCTAGATGTGTCACAGAGACAATTTTTGGAGGAGCGTTTTACTCATTGTAAAAAAAAAAGCTAAAGTCCATAATTCAAAATGTAATTGTGTAGAAGTACAAAAGTATTGGCATCAAATTGTACTTAAAGTATACCAAAAGTAGAAGTACTAGTAGTGCAGGATGTCCCATTTCAAGTTTTCAAATTTATATAAAATATAGCAGATCGACTCACAAATAAGCATTGTGAGCTTGTAGATCGGCTATTTTCAAATGGCCGAAATGTATATCGCAGGCCTGATGTGGTTAATCTGTATTTAACATGACTCACCAGAAAGAGCCATACACAGGCGGAACTCATCGTTTAAGATCTGCAACACCTCCCGCACTCCCTCTTCGCCCTGGAACGACAAGGACACACATGTTTATGGACATTTAGCACTCTACGCCTGTCAGTGGCCATACATGGCTGGCCGTGGAGCGTTCCCTGTGGCGTCCCCTGAAGCAGTCCGTTGTCCGTTGAAGCATCCCTCATTGCAGTTAGAACTGCAGTGCAGTGGCGCCTTCAGGATGTAAAAAAACATGCAGGGACATTATTTATTATGTCATGACTCAAATTGTTGTGTATTCAGTCTCCACCTCAGACTGTATAGCACTTGCAAAGGACTATTAAAAGAGGACAGGAAGCGAAGACCGTACGGTGGACTCCATGTTGCTCCCTGGATGGAAAGAAACAGGGCGTCTATTCTCCAGGCTGGGAAGCGTCTCAGGTCCCCAGTTTCTCTCTAAAATGCACAGAGTAACTTCTACTAAGGCATTTCCGGGTTGTGCCTATACGCCGATCCACATGGATGCATTTTATTTCCTGACAGAAAATAATGCATTTTAGAGAGAAGCTGGGGAACTGAGACGTTTTCCAGACCTCATCAAACCCTCTACACTCAGGCCACGCTCCATATGGCCAGTACATAATTCATTCCATATGCTGATCTGACCCCCCCATGCAAAAGCGCCAGCGCTCGCCCAGCAGTCTGCTGTCACCCAGGCGGATATGTCGATCTGACCCAGACGGATGCCGTGCACGCAACCTCGCTTCTCGCCCTCAGGCGTCTTACTGGTTATTATAAGTCATAGCTGATCGTTTCTACATTTGGTAGTTGAATATGATTAGTGAAAGGAATAATATAGAAAAACATAACCGCACGCATGCACACACACACACACACACACACACACACACACACACACACACACACTCTCTCTCTCTGCTGGTTGTCACCTTGTAGGCCAGGCCCCAGACGGCTGGTCTGCCGATGAACACACACTTGGCTCCCAAGGCCAGGGCCTTCAACACGTCACTGCCTGTCCTGATGCCTCCGTCCAGATACACCTCGATCCTACCCTGCACCGTGTCCACAATCTCAGACAGGGCATCTATCTGCAGAGAGAGGGGGGGGGGGGCGGGGGGTGAGAGAGAGAGAGAGAGAGAGATAGATAGATGCCATTGGCATGTATGGAAAAAAAGGACAAAAATGGGCAGATCAAATCATAACAACATTTTTCATCTAGAGATCTAAAGGTCAGAGGTCTTTTGACCATTGACTGTGAGCTTCAGTTCCTGTAGGGATCGTCAAGGCCCTCTACCATAATTGCCAAATTTCGTGCAAAACGATATAGCTCAGCACTGCCAAAACACTTAAAACGGCAGAAGTTTTCACGAAAGCAAATGATGACAATCATCATCATCATACTATAATTCAGTCAATGTCTGTCTGAATGTGTGTCTGTCTGTCTGTCAGAAACACCGCCGTATCTCCTCACTGCCTGCACCAATCGCTCCCACTTTTCACACAGGCATTGACCATCATAAATATAAATTAATTATTAATTTATAATTTGTTAAATTGGAAAAAGGGCTTTGTTAAGACCTCCATAATTATTATTTTGGTCAATGCCTGTGTGAAAAGTGGGAGCGATTGGTGCAGTCTGTGAGGAGATACGGCGGTGTTTCTGACAGACATTGACTGAATTATAGTATGATGATGATAATTAATTTATTACTGAATTAACCCATTTTGGGCGGGAACCCCTTTTGGTGCATTATGTTATACTTTAGCTATTGAAAAATAGGCTACTGTAGTAATGCTAATTCTCTGACCGTGGCGGGCCCTCCGTCCAGCTGCCGCCCTCCGTGGTTGGACACGATGATGCCCTGGACGCCGTGCTCCACGGCCAGCTCGGCGTCCTCCTTGGTGAGGATGCCCTTGATGATGATGGGCAGGCGGGTCAGGGACTGCAGCCAGTACACATCCTTCCAGCTGATGGATGGGTCCAGGCTGTTGGCCGGGATCCCGTACTCCTCAGCGTTCGCCGCCTCTTGCTGCTTTTAACAGTGGTGGTGGGGAAAAAGTATACAAAGTATACATTACAATTTAGGCATTTAACAGACGCTCTTAAAGCTGTTATAAGCAATAATATGGTCATACAAATGTTGACATATTATTGCTTATAGCAGCTTTAATCCAGAGCGATTTATTAGGCAAGAACAAAAAAGCATGGCAATACATCACATACATAAAAAGTAATATTCATGAAACATGCGTAAGCTAAGAACGTTACAGTGGAATCTCTATATAATGAAACTATACAGTACATATAAACTATACATACAGTGTATATACTATACATCAGGGGTTTTCAACTGGTTTTGACCCAGGGACCACCATTCTGACTAGGAGCAGCCTGGGGACCACCACTATTGTGTCGGGTGTGTTCATCGTAGATCTACGATGGACCAACCCGACACAATAGTGGTGGGCCATTCATGCACCATGGGTTATTGGGTTAAGGTTGTTTTTGTTTTCTTCTTACTTGTTACTCACTAATCACACTATCACAGGCTACATTCATGAGCTATCAAAAGTTTTACAAAAGTGTTTTTTTACTTGTACTAAGAAGGACTCAAAATAAGTCTCAAAATAATAATCCCTTGCAGTTAATCACCCAAACACTGAAGACACATTTGACACCTGCTTGGTGCATTTGACAGTCACAGTAGGTTTGTTTCTCATGCAGCAGCATTTTTTTTCTCTCCCCCTCCCCCCCCCCCCCCCACACACACACAGAAACAGAATATATATTTATATTCTATTTTAATAATATTCTCTTTATTTTAACCAACCTACAACCTGCACTACATTTTACTAGGGCCTCACGGCCAAGCTACACCGGGCATGTGTGCGTTTGACGTAAGCGCACTGCGCGCACAAAGTATGCGTGCATGCGAAATGCCCCGGCTACACCAGATCTGTGGCGCACGGCAGATTTGTGCGGGACCTTCCGGGAGGATATATAGATACGCGTGCATGGGGGCATACGCACGTAAAAAAATGAGAACCAATCCTATTTTTAGAGCACGCGTAGGATGGCCTGCGGTATCTGTGCGTCTGGTGTAGCTGGTATCATTGACATATCATTATCCAAACGCACTGTACGCGCGCAGTAAATGCACGCAGTAAACGCATACGCACGCGTATCTATATATCCTCCCGGAAGGTCCCGTACAAATCTGCCGCGCGCCACAGATCTGGTGTAGCCGGGGCATTTCGCACGCATACTTTGAACGCGCACTGCGCTTACGTCAAACGCACACATGCCCGGTGTAGCTTGGCCGTTATATACAGTAGAACCTTTCAGACAGAGGGAACTGTTCATTGTGTACCGTCACTTTAAAAGCGTAATGTACTGTATACATCATCGTACGACGCTACTACGACGGTGTCACGCACCAAAAATAGCCAATCTACAAGCTCACATCGCACCTGGTTGCATCGCGTTGTGAGCTTGTAGCTCTGCCTTTTCGGCAACGATAGACTGAGAAGTTGCACATTGAATACGTCACGTATTATGTGAGACTATTCAACCGATCCGCAGCAGATAATAACTCTATGGCAGGGAGATTTGACTTTCCCAAACGTATTATTATGAATTGGATGAATAACTTATGGCAACGTCTTACCGTGCTTGCCTTGGGCAGCGGTAAGCAAAACATGCGTTGGGTAGAAGAGCAGGATGGTTGTTCAGCCGTCAGCTGCTGCAGAAACGAATTCTGTGTGTTAGCAGCAGCCGGATGTTTACATCGTGAGTTTTTTTCTTTTTTTTTTGTTTATTTGACGCGTTGAGCACTTGACTTTTTGAAATGTTAGATTCGACTAATAAAGCACAGGGGAAACTGTTGCGCCTTTCTTCCATCCTTTATTCCATGGTTTACTGCAGGTGTGGTGGTCTCAAAAACACAAAGGAAAACTGGCAGACTCGCTCGCTGCATGAAAAATTAAGGAAGACTCCTTAGACTGAGACGTTTTATATGCTCATGATAAAGTGCTCCATCTGTGCTCATGGTGAGTTAAAATTAGCAAACGTTTCGGTCACTGTTATAATAGCGCCTTATAGCACTGAAGAAGCGTTTGCTCATTTTAACTCGCCTTATTTTAAGTCTCAGTCTAAGGAGTCTTCCTTAATTTTTCATGCAGCGAGCAAGTCTTTTTCTATCTATAATAAAGGCATACAAAAAATAGGTACTGCTATTTTCAGTTGAGATATTTAGTATCGCACGAAAACAGGCCTAGTGTGGAGCTCTTCAGCCAACTAGGTGTTAAGTGGTTAAGTAAAAGCAGAAATACCTCTACGTCGGTATATGAAAAATGGAATCATCAGTGCCCATACCCTAGAGGTGAGGGATGGCGAAATGGCCTTTCTGTGTGAAGTTTCTACGAGTTTTCAAATCTTTTGAAAACTCGCAAGCTTGTAGATCGGCTATTCTCAAAGGGCCAAAATGTATATAGGGCTGAAGTGGTTATGTTTTGTATGAAGGGGAAAGGAACTGGTTGGAATAACGTGTTCCTTCCACACGCTATACGTCCAACCGGGAAAACTCCTCCCCCTGTCAGAAGCGGCCTGCTCACTCCTCCTAATATTGGGATAAAAAAAAAAATGTTACACCCACTCAGGGTGTAAGCACACTTGGGCTTCCATGCACAGGCAAAAGCCGCTTGTGGCAGGCGTCTCTTCCTGGTTTTTAGCAAGGAAGTTCTGAGAAGGAAGGGAAGTGGTCACGTGACTGGGCTGCGCCATGACACTTTCATGGACACTTTCATGGGAGCCAAACTCACATAGGAAGTGCAATGAATACATGGCAGTGAATGGAGCCGGCTGGACCAGCTCATAACAAACATTATTCATGAACAATTGAGACCTTTTGTAAAGTGTGCACTTCTGGAAAATAACAGAAGACATCACAGGTTGTTTTCTAATCACTTGCTTTTCGATGTGCACAGAGTGCACAGTATATACTTTTATCTGAGGATCTAAACAGCAGGAGGTAGGGTTTCTGGCTCCGAAGTATCGCAATATTTGGCTGCCAGACAGGAAACGGTGGGAAGTCTCGCGATACTTGGTGCGTTCAGAAATGTACTTTGTACTTTATGGTATCTCTATTTTTATAGAGATACCATACCTCTATAAAAATTACACAGTGTACACATCGAATAACAACACAGCAGACAATAATGTGTTACATGTCTTCTGTTATTTTCCAGAAGTGATTACTTTACAAAAGGTCTCAATTGTTCATAAATAATGTTTGTTCATGAGCTGGTCACTGAGCTCTCATTGACTCCAGTGCATTCTGCCAAACTTCCGGGTAGTTTGGCTCCCATGAAAGTGTCCATGAAAGTGTCATGGCGCAGCCCAGTCACGTGACCACTTCACTTCCTTCTCAGAGCTTCCTTGGTTTTTAGACAGCTGGTGGATGGAAATGAAGCTCCACCCTTAGCGGCAGAATGCAGCGTCGGCCAGACTCCCGGAAGCGCTTGCCCCCGTGGCATTCTGCTGCTAAGGGTGGAGCTTCATTTCCATCCAGCTGTCTAAAAAGCCTGCCGCTCGCGGATTTTGGCATCTTCTTGGTGAAGCTAAAGTGTGCCGGCGCTGTCACTGTACCTGGAACATGCCGTCAAAGTTCTTGACCTTGAGGTGCGGCGGCAGCTTGAACTGGTTGCGGATGTCGTTGCGGCGCTTGCCGGTGTAGGGCACGTCCACGGTGAGCACCAGCGCCTTGTAGCCCAGGGCCTCCACGCGCTGCACGATCTGCTCTGACAGCTTCCTGTCGCGGTACACGTACAGCTGGAACCAGCGGTAGCCGTTGGGCGCCGCCGCCACGATCTCCTCCACCGAGCAGGTGGAGTAGGTGCTGCTGATGTAGCACGTGTTGACTGCCTCCGACGCTGTTTGGGGCCGGGGGGGGGGGTGTGATGTGGAAAGATATAATATCACTATCTTTTCAAGCAGTGTCACGATACACATGATATTATCAAGATATTTTTTCATGTTTTTTAGGGTTTATTATTCAAGTTACTTAAAGGACCACTTCACCACTTTTCAACCTATCTTCATATAATAGGTCCTCACTAATAATCATGAAAAAATGGCGCAATTTCTGTCTGTGTCTCATAGGAGGGCTGTGGGCAGTTCAGAAACATCACCGAAGACATCATCGATGGGGAATACAAGCTAATAAAAACTGCAGGCTTTCTAGTCCTGAAAAGTTGCAATGCGAAAATGGAAGCCATCGTTCTCACGATAATGAAAATCTGCCTAATGATGATGTCACTGGAAGACGGTTTCTAAACTGCCCACAGTAAGACCCAATAGAGAGATTAGATGTTTGCCCGGGACCCAAACTGGTGAAAATAGCAGATCTAATACATGCGGCTATTTACAGTAGTTTTTAATTATTATTATTTCTTAGTGTGTGTTTGTTTGTTCTATTGAAAAATAAGTATTTTCACTACAACAAAATGGGATTTTTACTTGTGTCGTAACCCATGAAAATGTGTCCATTGATTGGGAAACCACTGCCAAACATGCAGTACTGTACAAGTGAACTGTACAGTATAGTCTGGCGTGGCATTGTGAAATCCATGATGTCGACTGTCTCTCTGTTTCTCACCCCTGGCTGTGGCCAGCTCTCCCTCGTGCCAGGCCAGACAGTGGAAGGCGGTGGGCGCGATGCCCACAGGGAAGCTGATCTCCGTCCCCTGCACGGTGGTCCTGGTGTCAGCGACCGACACGTCCCGCAGGATGCGCGGCCTCAGACGGATCCTGGGCCATGGAGAGAGAGAGAGAGAGAGAGAGAGAGGGAACGGATGAACCAACTATGATCCTGGACCATGGGGAGAGAGTAAGTAAGTCAATTTTATTTATAGAGCACCTTTCGAAGCAATGTTACAAAGTGCTGTACAACAAGGTAAAACAATCATGTTAAAACAAGGGCATGAAACAAACAGTAGAAGGTAAAACATTGAGATGCAAATAATTCAAGTAAAAATACATCATAAAATAACGTGCTGACGAAATAAAAACGTTTTTAAACAAGTTTTTAAAACCGTCGACAGACTCTGCATTCTTTAGCTCATGGGGCAGAGCATTCCACAAAGTGGGGGCAACCACTTCAAATGCACGGTCACCCTTTGTTTTGAGTCTAGTTGTTGGAATAGACAGAAGGCCTTTTTCAGAGGACCTGAGAGAACGTGTGTTTGGCTTTGCATGCAGTAGTTCAGAGATGTAAAGTGGAGCCAGAGAGAGAGAGGGAACGGATGAACCAACTATGATCCTGGACAATGGGGAGAGAGAGAGAGAGAGAGAGAGAGAGAACGGATAAACCAACTATGATCCTGGACCATGGGGAGAGAGAGAGAGAGAGAGAGAACGGATAAACCAACTATGTCCGGTACTCGTGCAATGTTACAATAACTCTATTAACACTAAACACATTGAACCCTAGTGCAGTGGTTCTCAAACCACTGCAGGACCCCCTGGAACTCCCTCAAGGACCCCTGGGGGTCTCTGGACCCCACTTTTGAGAACCACTGCCCTATAGTGTCGCTAATCTGGGTCAGTGGGGGAGCCTGGGAGGGGACATTCTTCAAAAAATAGCTGATCTTCAAGCTCACAACGTGTCGTACCGTGACGCGATGTGGGCTTATAGATCAGCTATTTTTTGGGAAGAGATCTGCTGGACCTAGTATAGAGCTCTGGGGGACCCCAGTCAACTGACTGGGGTCATATTTTAGTGCAAAAAGGTACACATAATAATTAAGTTACAAATGGATACATTAGCACAGAATTCTACTGTGTATTGAGTTATTGAGGTAATATCTTAACTAGAGTCCATATAAAGGCATGTTCTACACAGCTTTATAGATGTGAAAACTACTCATTTCCAGAGTCATTATATACACACTGAGTTAAATGAACAATTTATTCACCTTTCAAATAAGTTTGGTTTTGGTCAACGTAATTTTTTTGCCACAGACATACAAAATGAGTGGACAATAATACCAGAAACGTATAAATAGATAGCCCTGAATAACAGGTCTGTAACTCTGGAAAACCTGTAGACGTGACATTTAGTCAGTGGGTGTTAGAACATTATAATGGTGTGTAAAACAGAAAATCAAACATTTGCCACAGACACGTGTGTCAAACACTTATTCCCGGTGTATATAAATGGTTAAATAATAATAAATCATCGTGAAGCCCTTGAATCGTGCGGTGAGACTACTGTCCCTGAACTTGTGTATATCTCCTTATTGTTTTTATGTCCTTGGCTGTGCACCTGTTCCTCCACCATTTTGTTTATCAGCAGACTGACGCTGCTGCTATGTTAAGATAGACTTGCGTAGCCAGACGAATATCACTGCGTGGATGTTACTCCCTCTGTGTGGCGGTTACACAAATATTCAAACAGGCTCTATTGTTTAGACCTACTACAACCAATCAGAGCAGCGCAGGCCGCTACGTCACACACCCTGGTTGGTTATCGCCTGGTACTATAAGCCCACCCTATATCTGCATACTGGGCCCTGGTTCGTCTACTACTACTACTACTACTGCTGGTCTGCCGAAACCAAGCCCCCAGAAGGGATGGCCAACGTTGAAGCGCTCTGCCCTACTGGTCAGAGCTGGGACTGCAGACGGGCCCTGCATTTAGCATGAGGAAACCCCGTGCAGCCTGGGTTTAACATTGAGCACTTCTACATTTTGGACAATCGAAAAAATGCGGAAGTAGACCGTTCTTCAAATGGCCGAAACACGCCCACAGTTGAGCGAGTACCAGACTCAAACTGCCTGGGGAAATATACTGTACATTGCAAAGGCTGACCAAAGGCTGGCTACGCGAGGCTAACAGTAAAATGTGTTGAGGGTTCTTCAGACCGCTCACATAAAACGTTCTTCTATTGTGCTTACATCTATGCTCGCGGATGTGACATGTTGTGAGACACCGCCTTACTCGAGTAAAAAACTGTTTTATCTCATCAAAACAATTTGCCTCACACATACACTTTATGATGGCAAAACTCTGCTAAACGTATATCGGCTATATTTCACGTATGTATTTAAAATATACAAAAGTCAGTCATTATAGTGTACTTGCAAACATATCTTTTCTCAAATACATTACAGATGGTAAGTATGTGACATAGACGCACACGCACGCACGTAAACACGCACGCACACACATGGTCACGCACACTCTCCATACTAGGGATGCCGCCGAATAATCGATTTTTCGATTATGTGTTGCCGTCCCCAAAATCAAAAAAAAAAAAAAAAAACTTTTTTTTTTTTGTTTTTTTTTAATAGTTAAAATATAGGCTAATAAGTAATGCTGCATGATATATCGAACATGTACCTTCATCAGAGTGGAGAATATAAGTATAAATCAAGTTGAGCAAAGCCACTCTGATCTGCCCCTCTATCTAACAGACACAGTTAACGATCGCTTGTTAAGTGCCTGCCAGACAGACAATCAGATGAAATGAAGGCAGGTGTAGACTAGAGTGTAGACTAGTGAACTGAACATGTTCTCTTTATATCAAGTAATACATACCAGCCCCTTATGAAACTACTTCTCCCCAAATCCAAATGGATTTCATTTTCCATCCTGAATGGCACTGAGAAGATCTCCACAAAGGTTTACTCATCAAAACTGATTATAAAACTGTAACCATCAAAGCATGCACTCAACATATAATGGTTATGTGACCATGGCATGTGCATAATATAAAATCTTAGAAGTTTTATCTGATATTGATTAAAAAATTAAAAAAAACAAAAAATAAAACTTTTTTTTTTTTTTTTTTTTTGGGGGGAGGGGGTGTGTGGGGGGGGGGGGGTCGATTAATCGATTATTAATCGCCAGAGCTTTAGAATATTCGATTGGGCAAATGGTCACCATGTGGCATCCCTACTCCATACTGTTTGTTAGTAGATCTTGGCACAGTAGGTCCAGCTTCATGCAATTGTTTTGTATGTCATTGCAGTGAATCTGTGCATTATTGCAGATTGTTTTTACAGTACCGTTTGTAAGCCACCAGATTGTCATCCCTGGTGCAGCACTCGTCTGCCCCCGCGGCGTAGTAATCCCAGGTTGCCTTGGACAGATTTTCCTTGGCGTACTCTTCAAAGTCTGTGAGGCATACCATCGACATCTCTGCGCAGCGAACACCTGTCTCTCTGCGGATAGACGGGAACACATCAGAGCTTTTAGTACACAAACAGCGGTCAGGAATGCAGGAGCTCGGCCCAATGGGCTCTATAATATGCATACACGCCATTTTGGAAAGAACTTGGGCCACTTCCCTACGTTCTTCACAAGGTGTTACCGATGATACTAATGAAGGCTCTGTTCCATTCTGTTCGAACAGAGTCAGGGTTGCTGATATTGTGGCTGACTGGAAACACAGTGGGTTCCACATGGCCCTGTATGGGCCTGTAACTCTTGAGAGTGTACAAACCATTTGTACACTCTCAGAGTTATGGGGGTCTGTCACAGGGCAGCCTGTGCCCTATACACACACACACACACACACACACACACACACACACACACACACACACACTGATTAAGGACATTGCATGCACGCACACACCACACAGACTGTGGGTAGTGGGGCAGACAGGTCCTATAATATAATGTCAATACTGCTGATGTATGCATTTACAATTTATTCAGGTTTCATAAGGATGTACAAATGAAATGATACACACAGGGAAAACATTCAGTTTATCGTAACCTGTGGTTAGCTCAGTGTTTGTATGGTCTCTCCAGTGCTGGCACTCTTCTATCTGAATCTGAGCTGCTGAACCAGAGCAGGGCTCAGCCATTCAGTAGTACTGTTGAGGAGGAGGGGTGTTTCACAATGCCAATTATCAAAGTATGTCTATTATCTGGGGAAATGAATGTAACCCATATGGTGATTAATCTAAAATAGAACATCTAGGTATGGGGTTACTTATTCAGGTTCAGCTGATATCTATGAGCTTGTAGATAAGCTGTGTATGTTTAATTGCTTCTCTGTGGGTGGTAGGATCCTCTCCTATAAAGGGGAGACTGCAGGCAGAGCTAGTCAGTTATGCTCGGGCAGGCATCATGCTGACAGCCCAGTGAGAGAGCTGCTAGGGCCCATGTCATGGGCATAGCCTACAGTAGTTCACTTTGGTTATTTTTCCTTTGTCCTATGTTGTGCGTTAAGTATTTTTGAGTTCTTTATTTTGTATTTTGGCCAGTATTATTTTTGATAAGAGGGGTCAAAGTTGAACGAAAGTTGCGCTAATATTTTAGAAATGGGTCAACAATACAAATTAATGTGAATTAATTTACTTTTACTGCGTGGCCCCAGTGCCCCCCACAAAATGACCGGAACTACTTAATATTTCACCAAAACCAGAGCAGAACTCCCACCACGGGACTCGGGCAATCAATGAATACAGTTGCAACCACTATATTAATGGCAAGTATTTCATACAGCTTAAGTTAAAAAGAAAGCTGAACTATCCCTTTAATTAGTGTCATCTGTAACACATGTGAAGGAAGTAGGGAAGCGAAGCACTCGTTTCTACATCATTCCGGGCAGCGCCACCTCCCAGTCCTTATGCGTGTGTGTAGTGTTAACACACACACACAGTTTGGGTATGGAATGAAAATAATATAATAATAATAATTAGGCCTGCATCGCTTTGGCTAAAACATTGAATTATGAAAAGGACCGCAATGGGGAAAAGCCAGCTGCTGGCTCCCATTTGTTGAAGAGAGATACATTTTCAAATTATATTGTTATTATGCTTAGGTAATTACATCGCCTTGGCTAAAACGCTGAATCCCGCTGATAAAGTAGCTACGATATGTACATAACTGCAGCCATTCATAACTACAGACATTACCGCATAGGATTGTACAATTAGATTTACATTTAACAAACAAGCTTGACATTTGTAAATGGGTCAATACAAAAACTGCCACGATGAAAAATAACCTGACAAGCGAAAAAGGAGGCAGAAGAACGTGGAGGTGGAGGCGCAGGGGGTGCACTGCGCGGTATAGGGAAGGGTCCCTATAGTGTCCCACATTTAAGGATGTGGTCCGCCAAATAAATGCTTACACAGGCATTTCTATCTGCACCTGTGAAATGTGATAACGTGTGCATTTCTATCAGTACATGCAGTTACAGTATGCCACAGAAATCTATATTCATTCGCGATATTATAGCGATGGCAATCATTGTATATAAGAAGGGTTTGTCTGTCACAATTAACCCATTTAACCATTCAAGACGGTATTATGTTATACAGCTGTTGAAAAATAGCAGATCTACAAGCTCATAGCGCTCATAGCGTGCCGCGCTACGAGCTTGTGCATCTGCTATTTTTGAAAGATTGTGAAAATGTGGTGCAAATCTTATATTTTTTCATCGATAGCTAAGTTAACTGTTCATTTTCCTCATAGACTTTTAAAAAAGTATTTATTTAAAGAACTTTTAATCGTCGTACAAAGCCAACTCTTGTCGTGACAAATCATGACAACAAACAAAAATTTTCGGGCCAAACAAATAATTAGAAGAAGAAAATGGCAGGTTTTTGTTGGTTGTTTTTCTTCTTTGTAATTATTTGTTTGGTCCAAAATATTGTGTTTGTTGTCATGATTTGTCACAACTCCAGTTGGCTTTGTCCGCGGCGTAACTGTCTTTAAAAAAATACTTTTTGAAATGTCTACATGGGGAAAAATGCATTGGGAATCATTTCCTGGGCCTGGCGTCGTCATCAAAGGGGGTTTTAATTTGTTGACGAAATTATCAATATATTTAGTCTCAGTACAGTAAGCAGCAGGCACACGCAAGGAGTGAGTTGCTATCGCACAAGAGAGTGATTACCGTCATATACGCATAGGTTACAAACTCAATGGGGTTCAGTCGGGGGCAGTGGGTGGAGTCTATGACCAATGTTGAGAAACTTCAGAAAGTCAGTTGAATTATTGCACTGTTGAGAAGAGACTAGATCACAATAATGTCTCTTTTCGGTGTTAAACATCATAAACACCATCGATGTTATAGTTTACAAACTTCACAATGATTAAGGATTAACCTATATGTAACCCTGTGCAACAACAAAGCTACATACCGCAATAGATTAATAAACTACAAGTCCTTAGTTTGTGGCAAAGTGGATGGATTACCAATTTTAATTGTATAGCGCATTTCAACAAGGCCATTCAAAATGCTTCAGTTTAAACATTAAGCTTTAAGACATAAAAACACAGAGCAAAATAAACACATTGTAAAAGGATATTTGAAAACAATAAAATGAGAAAAAGAAATAACATTAATAACCCTCAAAGGGCAGAAACGTTATTATTATTTTGTGTTTTAGCTTTGATTTAAAATAACAGAGTTTAGCAGACCTGCAGTTTTCTGGCTTGTTGGTTTGTTCCACTTCCACGATAAGTGTGCAAAGAAAATTAAGAGTACCAAAGACTTTCCCAATCGTATAGAGTTATAGACCAACCACTGAGATCTGGTTTAAAGCATTTGAAATGCCTCTTCTATTACTACTGCCTCTATTATGATCAGTCCTCTAGTCTAGTAGAGCAGCATCATGAAGCCTTGGACTGGGTCAGCCTGGCCCGTAAGCTAAAGGTTCATTTGCTGTATGTAGTGCGGGAAGAATGTACTGTACTCTGAACTCCATTATTGATTAACTTTAAAGGGACACTTCACCCTTTTTGCAAAAAAATATATGTTAATGACGTTTAGGAGCTTTAGAACACTTTCCTGGGGGTATTTATGTGTGTAATATGTGGTTTTAGATATTTTAGATGGTAGCAGTGAGCCTGTTGTCTCTGATGTCATGGACACTGGGCTCACTTCCTTCCTGGACTACATGTTGTCTCAGTAAGACAGCTCTCCCCCCTATCCACAAGGAGGAGCAGTGCACCAAAGAATTATGGGAATTGTAGTCCAGGAAGGTAGTGAGACCAGTGTCCATGACATCAGAGGCTCACTGCTACAATCTAAAATATCTAAAACCACATATTACACACATAAATACCCCCAGGAAAGTGATCTAAAGCTTCTAAACGTTGTTAACATATATTTTTTTGCAAAAAGGGTGAAGTGTCCCTTTAATCATTAATGAAATCAACTAAAACCAGTGGTGGAATGAATGTTTTGCTTGAGTAAAAGTATCAATACTGCAATGTAGAAATGCTCTGTTAAAAGTAAAAGCCTAGAATTCAAAAAATATATACTTTAGTAAGTAAATGTACAAAAGTATTGGTATCAAAATGGTGTTATTGGTGTTATTATTATGCTTAACCCATAGTTTGACCTGACACTTCTACAAAATGTCTTGGAAATCATGACAGTTTTCAGAAAAACCTGTTTCTGTGTCAGTGGTTCTCAACTATTTAATGTCAAGTGGTTTCGACCACATGATTTCAGAATGTTTGGGAATAAAAACACACCAGTTAAGCATCCACACGTGTTTTGTCCCCCGCCCCTTTATTATTAACGGAAATAAACCCTCGTCTAGACGGAAATCTATATGTGTTCCCCGTTTTAGCTTTTGTGTGGGTCATAATCAAACCTTTAGAGTGAGAGACGGGTGCTAACTCCGTGCGTGTATGTGTGCATGCGTCAGTGCGTGTGTGCGTCAGTGCGTGCGTGCGTGCGTCAGTGCGTGTGTGTGTGCGCGTGTGTGTGACCTGTGTGTGAACCCTGCTCTTATTGTGTTTACACCGGCTGGAAAGTGCTGATGGGGATGACGGCCCTGAGCACAAGAGGCAGGCATGTACAACAGTACAAGGGACCATAGTAGTATGACGTGTAATACTATGATGACAATGTACTGTACTACTACTGTATGTACATGCATGTACAAGACACCATGTTATGATTCTAATAATAATATTAATACATGCAATTTATATAGCGCTTTTCAAGGTACTCAAAGTCGCTTTACCGAACAAAATAATAAAAACTGTTTTATTAGAAATATAAACTAGGTAAAAAAGGTTAAAAACTAGACACTAAGGTAGACACACAAGAAGTGGAGGGTGGGGAATACTGTATGTAGGGAAAGCAAGTCTGAAAAGGTGGGTGTGTTTGTGAACATTGCGAAGGTGGGGGCAGCTCTGATGTGAGGTGGGAGTGAGTTCCACAGGGGTGCAGTACTTAGTTTAGACAGTTTTTGGTTTAGACTAGTCATTGGTTAGACCAGTCATTAGTCCTACAACTACAACCCTAACCTCCCACAGGGCAGCACACCTAAACCTAACCTTAACCCATGTCTAACCAATGACTAGTCTAAACTAAGTATGCACCCCTTCCACAGTGAGGTGGCAGTGATGAAATGTTTACACTATCGTCCAGTGGGGGAAAGTAACTGTAGTTTAGACGAGTCATTGGTTAGACCAGTCATTAGTCCTACAACCTATCTCTAACTGTAACCTCCCACAGGGCAGCACACCTAAACCTAACCTTAACCCTCTCCCAACCCTTAACGCACCCCTCACCAACCTTAATCCGGTCGTTTTAACGCACCCCTCACCAACCTTAATCCGGTCGTTTTAACGCACCCCTCACCAACCTTAATCCGGTCGTTTTAACGCACCCCTCACCAACCTTAATCCGGTCGTCTTAACGCACCCCTCACCAACCTTAATCCGGTCGTTTTAACGCACCCCTCACCAACCTTAATCCAGTCGTTTTAACGCACCCCTCACCAACCTTAATCCGGTCGTCTTAACGCACCCCTCACCAACCTTATGTCTAAACACTAAGTATGCACCCCTACTGTACGTGGTTTATTTTACGTAACCCTATGTGGTTTACTGTAATAATATAGTAGTGAATGTACAGTACATACAGTATGTATGGAAGTATGTTATGCATTATGCACAAACTGCAGTATGCTTACATGCTTACATATACAGTACTATATGTTCATATATGTGTATTCCTGCTGCACATACTCTTAATACACACATACAGTACGTATAATGTACTACATATACATGCATACATTTGATAATGTATATAACCTAGCAATTAACTTCCAATCTGTATGACTTTGTTGCCAAATTTACTTTATAATGGTAACATTTGTATGTAGGCCTAATGGTAACTGGAGACTGATCGTGGTTGACAGTACAGTGCACCAGGGGGGACCTCAATCCAAGGGAGTCCCCACGTGATTTTGGGGGGTCCCCAAATGACAGTGAAGTGACAATTTAAGGTCTTTTAACCCTAGAACACTAAACATATTTTTTGTTACACCATCACTAAACACGGGTATATTTTACCCAATATAAAATATTCTATAAAAAATATTTCTCATCAAAATATATTGCAGTACAGCAATACATGGCAACTTGAGGTACTCTTCTTTAATATTTCATCATGACTTTTCACAAAAAAACTATAATAATAGATTTCAAGGCCCTATCATGGGGGTGCAAAACTATTTTTTAAATATTCCTAAAAAAGAGAGAAATGAAGTTGGGAACTTCTCCTTTGGTCCACCCATTCCTAAGACATGTGAGATTGGTCCAGTGAAGTAAAAAAAGAAAAAATATATCCATTGTGGGTGTATTGAATTTTTCTGGATTCTTCTCTCTCACACTATCGCTAAACACGGGTGAAATTCACCCGAACACCTGCCTGTAGTCAGGGATGTGGGCAGGGAAACAAACCTACCTTCTATGATGTCACTGAGCATCATGAAGGTACTGAAAGACCCACCCACCTCAGACATCAACAACATTATGAAAATTGCAAAAATATAATCGTCCGGGTGAAAATCACCCAGTTTAGTGTTCTAGGGTTAAGACCTTTTTAATATCTGCCTCAAAAGAAAGAAAGAAATAATTCATGTGAGAATTACAGGGCTATGTATCGTCTTTGATTCTTGTGGACACTGATTCTTAGGGTCACAATTAAATTAGAAAATCGATTCAAAACGATAAACAAAATCAACTCTCATTAAAAAAATCCTGATCAGTTTTTCTATGTTATTTCAGTCATATTGTTTTAATTTGGACTTTAACAACCAAGTGTAGCCTATAGTTAAAAAAATGTGAGAGGGTCATGTACAAATTCTTGGCTTTGATGGTATCTATCTTAGATTTGGTGTAGTTCTAATTTACCCAGAACAACATTATTGCCTTGATATGATGCAAGTAACATTAACGAGAGTCGATTAGCATCAGCTGGAAAGTGACACACACACACACACACACACACACACACACACACACACACACACACACACACACACACACACACACACACACACCTGACTGGAGTCACTTGAATATGACTGAAGACATAATGTTTACTGTGATGATGTCTTGTAACTTTAACTTTGAAAAATTTGCTTTTTGGAAATTGTGATTAGTTTTTTAATCGTTTATAATGAGAATCGGGGGTTCTTTTGGGGGGGTCCACAGTTCAAATATGATTATTTTGGGCCCATTTGGGGTCCCCAGTTCAAATATTACTGATTATTTTGGGGGGTTGAGCATCCACTGTGCATCCACTACAATACTACACAGCACTCTGGTGTACTCACCGATTACAACGTGTTATGCTCATTCTCTTTCAACAGAACTTCACTCCTGGTAGAGTCATAATACCCTGAAGAAAGAACAAAGAGGTAGACGACTTTTATTACTGTCACCTTACTTTGCACTATTACTGTGCATGTGCAACACTTATACCGTTTACCACGTCATGGTATAAGAGCCACTTCAGGCCAAAGAGGTCAATCAGTTTGAATTCCTCTGATAATACTATTACCGGTATCTACATTACCACTTAAACTCAGGGGGGGGGGGGGGGGGGAGTAGATCAACTACAAATGATTCCTGAGCGCAGCACGGCTGTGGCTCCCCGCTCCAAGAGATGGGTCAAATGCGGAGAACAAATTTCACATACAGCAATGTATGTGACTAATGGTAGTAGGACTTTAACGTTTAACCTTTTTGAGTGGTGCAACCACTCCAAGGAACAGTAATGTCCGTGTTCCCGTGTTCACCTATATGTTCCCGTGTTCACCTATGTGTTCACCTATATGTGTTCATTAATGAGCACCAGTATAATGAGTACCAGTAGGGGCGCTGTTTGCCAGAAACAGAGAGAGAGAGAGAGTGCTGCACTGGTGCCTGCTAATGAGAGAGAGAGAGAGGAGGGGGGGGGGGGAGAGAGAGAGGGGAGTTGCACCACTCGGTTCACACGGGTGTGATTTTTGAGTGGTGCAACCACTCCTACAACCAGCAATGTCCGTGCCTACCTATGTGTTATTCATGTGCACCTGTGACATTAATGAGCATGAGAATGAGTACCAGTAGGGGCGCTGTTGTGCAATGTTGTGCCAGAAACAGAGAGAGTGCTGCAGTTGCCTGCTAATGAGAGAGAGAGAGAGAGAGACAGAGAGAGAGAGAGAGAGAGAGAGAGAGGAGGGGGAGGGGGGAGTTGCAACACTCGGTTCACACGGTTGTGATTTTTTACTTATTACTGACTGACTGCAATCATAGCAGGCCTGTTACTGTCAGTGGTAGTAATAAAAAAATACTAATAATAAATTATAATTTATACAGCACTTTACATTCTCTCGAATCTCAGATTTCTTACAGAGTTAAAAGCATGGCAAGAAATAAGAATAAACAAGAAAACAGCATATGCAACAATCAATTTCGTGGGACCCAGCTTGGCTATAAACTAAAAAGGGACAGGTTAAAATAAGTAAAAGTGGGGGGAAAAAGTCGAGGGAATGCTTTGGTAAAAATATATGTTTTTAGTCCATTTTTGAACAGCAATGTCTTAACCTATGTGACTATGTTTACCAATAGTAGTACCAATAGGGGCTCGATCTGTTGTCTGAGAGAGAGAGAGAGAGAGAGAGAGAGAGAGACTGTGTGTACAAATTAACATTGATTTTACAATATAAATTGGGATCTCCGAGATAGAAATGCCATTAAATGGGGGTCTGTAGATGTACTAATATGCATGTCAAACTGGGGGTCCTTGAAATGAAACGGGTTAAGAATCACTGCTAGAGCTGTAAAAATCTTCTCTTATGGGGGTCCCTGCAGGCATATCTCTTCAAATGGGTTTGACGTTTGGGATTCACTGACTTAAGGAGCCATGATGCCCGTACAGCCTTGAATGAATCGCCCATAATTCATAAAGCCCTTTCCTTGGCAGCAGCAACACAAAACCAAACGGCAAACCATTTCTAACGACATACTGTCGGACATTAATATGCGTTGGAGCCAGCAGGGGATTATCTTGGAATATTATGAAAGTAAATTTTCCAAAAAAACACGCAGTTCCCTTTTTTTAGAACATCAAACCCAGAGTGCTTGTATTATACCCCTACCCCCCACCCCACCCCACCCACCCCCCTCACAATGCGTCGCATGAGCTTGTTGATCTGCTATTTTCAAACGATTTTTCATACATTAATAATTGAAAACTCGAAATGAGACATTCGGCATAATGAGTACTTTTTCCTTTTTGTACTTTAAGTACATTTTGATACCAATACTTTTGTACTTTTACTCAAGTATAAAAGTTGCCTGCAACAACCACAGTATTTCTTCATTGCAGTATTGATGCTTTTACTCAAGTAAAACATGCGAGTACTTCTGCGACCGCTGACTGTATGTACTGTAATATGTATGCCAGAACTGTGGAAGTGTGAACACTTGAGGGCAGTACAACACCAAAAGAAAGATGGAAACGTCACCTGCAGTCTCTTTTCCACCAAAAGACCTTTGGTTCTTAAAGCTGGTTCCGTTCTTACATGTTCTATGATGGTTTATAACGGTGGTTCCCAAACCATTTTAATTTCAAGGACCCCCAGTTTGACACGCATATTAGTCTACACAGACCCCCATTTATTAATGGCATTTCTATCTCTTGAGACCCCAATTTATATTGTAAAATGAAAGTTAATTTAAGTCTGAGAGTGTGTGTGTGTGTGTGTGTGTGTGTGTGTGTGTGTGTGTGTGTGTGTGTGTGTGTGTGTGTGTGTGTGTGTGTGTGTGTGTGTGTGTGTGTGTGTGTGTGTGTGTGTGTGCACTGCAGAAATTACATAGCCTACAGTATATGACTACTGAGGGAAGTTCTGGTGTACACCAATGACACATTCTTCAGAAATGGAATATACTGTAGTACATAATGCAATTATATTGTATAATTCATTCTAATATAAAAGTCTGTGTCCAATCAGAATGAAAAATCACCAGATAAATATAAACAAAACTATAGGATGGTTTTGTATTGTGACCCTGCATTCTGGCAATACACATTATATCTTCTCTAACAATTGTGTTTATTGGTCAAACTAATTTTTGGCTCAGTAGATTAAGTCAGAATGTTTTGGTTTGTTTTATTGAATATATATATATATAGATATACAAGTAGGAAGCCGTATGTGTTGTTTAACTCTGTATTTGTTAATGAGTTGTTAATTAAACAACTAAAAGTTGTTTAAAAGTGCCAACAGACAATCATTTAAGGCCTGGTTTACTTTACTTAATTATGTGTAGGTTATGAAGGGTTAGGGTTAGTTACAGAGGAAAATACAGAAAGAAAACTAAATCAACAAGTTGAACAAATAATAAAACCTTATTTTTGCCAATAGTACCTGGCTTTAAAATGTATTATATATCTGTAAAGGCAAAATACCTGGTACCTCTTACATTTACATTTACTGTCTATGTTTTGAGTTAAAATATAATGGTGTTTTGGCTCAAATAAATAATAAATGAGTAAATCTAATTATTAATATGCCATAATACATTTTGTAATAGAATATATTTTTCGTTAAGTACAAAAAACTAAACCTTGAATATATATATATATATACACGTGTGTGTATGTGTAAGAATTATAATAAATATATTACAAATGTGGCAAGTTGACAGTCATGTTCATTCAGTGTAGCGAAGCAGCACGTTATACGTTGATTTCTCAAAACAAATGTAATGTTTTAAACGCAACAATTGTAGTTGGATGTATTATTGTCTCGTATAGGCTGTGATTGTATACGGTTGTAAGTCATTTAGACTCAGTCAATGGCTGCTGATTGTGACTGCGCATTGTCCAACTCTGAACTTCTAGAACAAGTGCTTCTCAAACATTTACGCTCAGGTCACCCCTGTAAATGTTTTTGTTTTACCCCTGAAATACATTGTTAGTTTGCAGCATATCAATTTTGTTAGTTGTTAGTTTGTCATATCAACGGTAAGTAAATATCAGTCATGTCACGAGGAATACTGGAGAGAATATTTGTTTCCATTAGGACTGAAAACAACTGCTACACTTGGCATTTATAACCACTTAAACCCCAGCATTCCTACGTATCCTGAGGGGGGGGGGGGGGAGATTCACCCCAAAAAGTAGCAGATCTACAAGCTCACAATACACGCTGTGGGCTATTTTTTGGTGAAGAGACTTGGTGAACTGTTGGCTGAAAAAGAACGAACCAAGTATAGAAGTTTAACTCTGGTCTGTTATACTAAGTATAGATTTTTCCACACTCACCTATTTCCACACTCACTCCAGAGGGCCACTATATTTACACAATCACTCCAGAGGGCCACTATTTCCACACTCACTCCAGAGGGTCACTATATTTCCACACTCACTCCAGCGGGCCACTATTTCCACACTCACTCCAGAGGGTCACTATTTCCACACTCACTCCAGAGGGTCACTATTTCCACACTCACTCCAGAGGGCCACTATTCCACACTCACTCCAGAGGGCCACTATTTCCACACTCACTCCAGAGGTCCACTATAGTTCCACACTCACTCCAGAGGGCCACTATTCCACACTCACTCCAGATGACTACTATTTCCACACTCACTCCAGAGGGTCACTATTTCCACACTCACTCCAGAGGGCCACTATTCCACACTCACTCCAGAGGGCCACTATTCCACACTCACTCCAGAGGGCCACTATAGTTCCACACTCACTCCAGAGGGCCACTATAGTTCCACACTCACTCCAGAGGGCCACTATAGTTCCACACTCACTCCAGAGGGCCACTATAGTTCCACACTCACTCCAGAGGCCCACTATTCCACACTCACTCCAGAGGGCCACTATAGTTCCACACTCACTCCAGAGGGCCACTATTCCACACTCACTCCAGAGGGCCACTATAGTTCCACACTCACTCCAGAGGGCCACTATTCCACACTCACTCCAGAGGGCCACTATATTTCCACACTCACTCCAGAGGGCCACTATATTTCCACACTCACTCCAGACTCCAGTCCAGACGGCCACTATTTCCACACTCACTCCAGAGGGCCACTATTTCCACACTCACTCCAGAGGGCCACTATATTTCCACACTCACTCCAGACTCCAGAAGGCCACTATAGTTCCACACTCACTCCAGAAGGCCACTATATTTCCACACTCACTCCAGAAGGCCACTATACAGTATTTCCACACTCACTCCAGAGGGCCACTATATTTCCACACTCACTCCAGACGGCCACTATTTTCACACTCACTCCAGAGGGCCACTATTTCCACACTCACTCCAGAGGGCCACATTGTATATAGCCTCTTATCTCTGTATGTTAACCTTTTCCGTACATTTTTGGCCTACTTCGTCATGTTACTGTATGTCACACAAGTGGCAAAAAATAGCCCATCTACAAGCTCGTGTTTTGAGCTTGTAGATCAGCAAATCTTGCTTTCAGTAATGACTATTTTTGAATTTGAATCCTGAAAAGTAACATTTTCAACCCTTTAACCCAATCTCAAATGCAACCAGTCATACTTTATGAACTTAAATACAAATACATTTGACATAAGAAAATACATATATACTTTTTTAGTCATTAAGGTACACATATAGACAGAAGTAATTAAAGCGGTGTTTGTATGTTTGGAATTGTAACAGCTGAAATCAATTATATATCAGTATTAACAAGCTAATTAAGTGAAGGTGGGGGCCGCCATGTTGCCAATGTATGTTCTATAAGAACTGCTGCTTGTTATTTATCCAAGAACATATCTGTTTGTGTCCTTCTCAAGGTCTACATTTCAGTGTGGGAACAATCATTTCAGCAACAAATATTCTTGATCACTATCTGTCGAACCGGAAGCAATTACAGTATGTTGTCTCTGTCGGATGGAAACCTCATTATTATGTCCAAAACTGTTACTTTTCAGCATTCGAATTCAAAAACGACAAAAGTAGCAGGTGGACAAGCTCAAAATGAGTGGCTTCGCGCCACGTTTCAAGGTTGTAGATCTGCTATATTGCATACTTGTGTGTGATGTATATAGGTGTTGATTTACGGAAAAACACAAAAAGTGAAAACATGGAGATGAGAGGTTTCTGCCAGATAGCGACGATATAGATGTACTTTTTTTAACTGAGACATTAATTGTCATGACATGGCTGCTGTTTAAACTGGTAAAAAGAAATAGACAGCTGAGCACCACACACACTGTCGCTGTATTTGCACACGCACACACACACACACACACACACACACACACACACACACACACACACACACACACACACACACACAGACACACACACACACACACACACACACACACACACCGCAGAGGAATCGAGCTACAGTTAATATGGGATGAAATCTCCTTACCTTGTTGGTCGGCTACGTGGGCTGTTGCACCCTCCTCTGAAATGACATGCGTTCAGCGCACATTGCCACCGTGTCAGGGAGGGCCGCCCGGGCCCTGCCACCCTCCCATTGGACAAGGCCCTTTTGATAATGACACACACACACACACACGCACAGTGGCTGAACGAACACAAGCTAACGCTAAGCCTTCTCTTGTCAGCACTCTGGGCCCCATGCCCTTCTCTTTGTGATAAAACCAGAGGGGGGGGTGCCATAGTAACACCGCGCTCGCATCAATTGTTTGTTGTGCGAGTGTACACAGTCACAATCCTCGGTGTTAATTTAACTCGGCAGAGAGTGTGCAGAATGTAAGCCGCCGGGGGTCCGTTTGGTTTGTACACACTTCTCTGAGTTACAGAGGGGTGCACAAAACCCAGAGGATTTTACTGTGTACAGGCTGGTGTGATTGACTGTCGCTACTGTATAGGTGTCTGTGTGTGTGAGCCTTTGAATGTACGGCACGTGCGTGCGTGCGTACGTGCGTGTGTAAAAGTAGGCCTACGTTTACTCAAGTCCTGTACTTAAATA
>NC_137877.1:14206990-14251990 GCF_963924005.1 Protomyctophum bolini | reverse complement strand
TTTCACAATTTTATATTTTTCTTCAGTAAAACAGAAAGTATAGTATATACTTCATGCCCAAAATAGGGATCGATTATTAATCGATTTCCAATCGATTTGCTCGATTTATTGTTTCCCTCTATATAGTTGACAGTGAAAACGGGGCAGTCGAAACCAATGTTACCCATGGCTTCATTAATGCATCACTGTTGTGTCTTATCTATTGATTCTACTGTGAGGGGATCAGGCCTACAGTGCCCCCTGCTGCCCGATTCATGTGCTTGTCCTTCACTCTGGATACAATACAAGTCTAGGGATGTTAATAGCCAATCGTTAATCGATTAATCGCCGTTTTAATTAATCAATTAATCAATTCAACTTAACAGTTAATAAATTATCAAAAATTCCTGTGGTTCTATCATTGGGCGGTTTTCTGTGAATGTAATGCACTGTCTGCGCGTGTTTAAAAAAAGTCCCCTCCACCTAAAGCCACAGAAACGGCTCTGCTTTTGCATGAGCCGGTGCTCTGTTGTTTGGCTTCCGGTGTATGTTCATCATCTTTACATATTTACATACTTATATCATTACATGACTATATTGATTTATTGATACTATGTTGCGGGTGATTAGGTGGGGTGGGAGCGGCTAGTTTTAGGAGAGCTTTGTTGTTTGTTTTGTCCTCGATTATGTATGTATGAATGTACTTGTTGTATTGTTCTGTATTTGCTGTATATGTTGCTGGACCCCCTCGAAAACGAGATGATACATCTCAAGGGGATATCCTTTTCTCAATAAAGGTTCATATGTGATGTGACAGACAGGACAGTGCACTTTTCATGTCATGCTATTTCCTGGCCCTGTATCGTAAATGGTCCAAATATGTTCCGTTTACCGTCCTGCTCCCGTCCACTAAAATGAAGTCCGGTTTGCCTGGGCTCTCCTCCTCCTGCCTGTGAAGGAGGCTGGCTGCAGCCTGGGCTCTCCTCCTCCTGCCTGTGAAGGAGGCTGGCTGCAGCCTGGGCTCTCCTCCTCCTGCCTGTGAAGGAGGCTGGCTGCAGCCTGGGCTCTTCTCCTCCTGCCTGTGAAGGAGGCTGGCTGCAGCCTCCTGCCTGTGTGGAAGTGTCAGACGTGTTGGTGCACGGTGTGTGCATGCACTGACAGGTGTTATGACGGCTCTATCTGTATAGAAGACAGATGTCCCGTTATATACCTTTCATATCATAACTCTGTTTTGGGGCTTGTTATGCTTGGTCCCGTTGGCCCAAAAAAAAAGACATGACGGATAGACGCAGAGCGAGAGTGCAAGAGAAAATAAACGAGGGGGTGGGGGGGGGCTGTGTGTGTGTGTGTGTGTGTGTGGGGGGGTGGGTGTATCGGTGCCACAGTCGTGTGAACTCGCCACGAACGTAACAAAACGCCCCGAGAAGTTGTTCAAGCATTTTAACCCATTTAGACCTGAGAGCTGATTCTGCAAATGTCTTCTAAAGCATGACATTGGCCGCCGACCCCCCCCCCCCCCCCCCCCCCATCTGAAAATGTGTTGTTCGAGGGACCCCCCCCCCCCTCAGAAGCAAAGATATGAGTTAAAAGTGTTCACTGGCAAATAATATATATTCAAAGATTTGCATTCATTTTCACGATTTTTCAAAAATAGCAGATCTACAAGCTCTATTTTTTTTAGCACTTTATCAACAGCTAAAGTTTAAAATAATGGTTAAATAAAAGTGGTTAAAAGCTCTAAGGCGACAGAGATGCGTTCCCGTCCTGAACGGATTAAAACAGCAGGTTGGGCGCAGTGATGTTAAATTAGATTCCCGTCTCTCTCTTATTTCATTAGGGCATTCTGAATTGAATTTACTCTTTGTAAATGTAATGTTTTCTGTAACAAAACCGGACTCCTCGAGACGTGTGTGTGTGTGTGTGTGTGTGTGGGGGAATTCGTTTGTCTAGGGTCCAAGTCTCACACGTTGGCGCTGACCCCGCCTCCTCCTCTGCTGGGGGGGAGGGGGGGGGGGGGGGGGCTCCTCTGTTACCTACACCGAGTGGAGGGAGGTGCAAATTGTGTTAATCCACTCCTGGACCCCGATGCCTAATATCACAGAGTCAGATCTCGCTCCCGGGCTGCTCCGGGGCGAGCCTTTCTGGAGGGTGGGCCTTCATTTGGGGCTGAGTGGAAAACCTCTTCCACATGGATGTACCTCGCCTGGGGGTGCTACGGCGCGGCTACAGCTATATAGCAACATGTGTGTTGAATTGCCAAGGTGTTATCGTGCCCTGACGAGAGGGGGAGAGGGGAGGGGGTGGGGGGGGGGCACGCTCGCTGACTCTATCTCCTTTAGACCTGAGGAAGATTCTACAAATGCCTTCTAAATTCTGACAGTTTAAAAAAAAAAACCTCATTATCAAACATTTTCATGTCAAGGACCACGCAAGAATTATAATGTAATTGGCCACCGTCCCCTATCTGAAAATATGTTGTTCCAGGGATCCCCCCAGAAGCAAAGATTTTAGTTAAAAACATTCGCTCTGAAAGAATATATATTATACAAATATTTGCGCCACATTTTCACAATATTTAAAAAATTGCAGATATACAAGCTTGTAGGTCTGCTATTTTTCAACAGCTAAAGCATAACACCGTCCAGAATGGGCTATACACCTCTGTGTCTCTCCTCGGGTTTATTGTCAGACTAAATACTGCTGATGTGTACAGTATACGCAGTCAGTGTCTCAATGTGCTCGCTCCTCTGAGCCGGCCTGGCGGTCCGTTGAGTGTCCGTCAGTGATTTGAACGGAGGCCATGGGGTCTGCCAGCTATTGATACTAATGATAATGATGCACCTTATTGATCAGGCTTATCGGGTTCTTATTGAGCCCACTATTGAGCATTTTCTATCATTTTGTGGTAACTGGTTAATGTGTATACCATCACTTTAAAAGCAGCACTGGTTGTCTAGTATCAATACCACTTATAGACGACATGTTTGTGCCAGCATGGATGATTAGATTTATTTCTTGATCGCCTCTTCTTGTATTGTTTGTTTAAACATGGCGTCATGGGCGTATATATGCTCGATAACAGGCTCGATAAGCCCAAAGCTTATTGATACAGGGTACTCCATAAGCTTGTTATCAGGTCTTTTCACATATGTGACCCCTTCCAGTATTTTCACCCACAAGTCGGCTCTAATGAAACTCCCCAATAGGCCACATTAACACAGTTGGAATGTTAAAGAATGTTTTTATTCCATTAGAAAGTCATTTTAGTGTCATTAAGTCGTTATAATTACATTGCAAAAATGTCTCTGTATTTGTCTCTGCGCATTTTAGGGGAGTGAACATTCCTACACGTATTTACATAGAGTCGTTTCGATTGGCCTTTGTTCTCCAGTTACAGTAGCCGTGCAGTGTGTTTCTGTGACAATAGTAAACACAACATCAGCATTATTGTTAACTTGATATGATTTTAGTTTTGAGCTCCATCCCTGCTGCCAGCCACTCTGTCATAGACTGCAGCGCTGTGCCCCATTTACAGCATGGGTCCTCAACCCGGGTTAGCAGAGCTACGGTCTTAGCACCCTGCAGCACCTCCAACTGGTGAGGCGCCGTTCGTTGTGAGCTTGTAGATCTGCTTTCATGGGGAGATTAAACGGCTATATCTTGCCCTATTATTTGCCTTTTTTTAGTTTTTACTATTTTGTAAAACCTTTTAAAATAGTTCAAATAGGCGATCAATACAAGCTCACAGTGTGTCTGCTTGTTTTTAAAGCTATCTATGGTCGTTGCCTGTCTTATTATGTAATGGGAGCTTGTTCTAGGCCCTTGGCCCATAAAAGCCCAACGATGCTTCGCCATGTTTTTTACTTTTAATTCATTTTTGGCACCTCAAGGAAGGCTGGATGACTTAAGGAGACGGATTGGAACATATTTGGGGGGGAAATCGGAAATGTATAGTGCTAAACAATGAAGTGCCTTAAAACAATTAGAATGATTTTAAAATGAACCCTAAAAGGTTACCAGGGCCCAGTGTAAATATGCTAAAACTGGAGTAATGTGTTCTCTCTCAATTTGGTTGTCAGTTCAGTTTGCATAACATGTACATATGCTTGGCTGATTGCAGTACAATTGATACAATTGTGTTCAATTGAAGTATACTATCCCACGCACGCACACACTCACGCACGCACGCAATCTCACACACACACACACACACACACACACACACACACACACACACACACACACACACACACACACACACACACACACACACACACAAAGGAAAGCACACATTTTCTCCGACTTGAAAAAGTGAAGCTCTTTTACTTTAATAAACGTGTAATAATATCTCTCATCACGTTGTTGTTCCTCGTACGGAACATGACACGTCTCATCCTGAATGTGCATAAGTGTTGCATCTCATACGGAATATAATATATAGGGATGGAGCTCAAAACCCCTACCCAAAAAACCATACAGAGTACCCGGTATCAATAAGCTTTGCATGGGCTTATCAAGCCAGTTAACAAGCATGTCTGTCTAAAGGTGTAGTTGTACTTGCCAACGAGCACTGCATGCCCCGGTAAACAAAATTACGCTTTTTAATTTTAATGTGACGGTACACACATTAACCAGTTAACAGTTTCTTGAATATTATTTTCCAAAAGTAAAAAGGTCAATTGTTTGTTAGAAAAGTAGGCTACTGTATTTGAAGGCCCTAGTAAAAAGTATCGCTTGTCTCCTGTCTTTCCACTAAATAATAGAAAATGCTCGATAGCGGGCTCGATGAGAACCCATAAGGTTGAAGGTGTTTATTGTCACACAGATGTACAGGTACAGCATTGTGAAAAACTTAGGTTGGCTGATGCTCCACAATACACATAAGTAAAACGGTAAATAATTAAATAACGATACTAAGTATAAAAGTTTAAAAAAGTGTAAAAGAACTCAGATCAGTATACAAGGCCGTAATACCATGGAATGTTCAATGTTCAATTGTTCATTTAGGCTTGTTAAGCTTCAGTCTGCTTGTGTTGGCTTTGATACTCTGCTCGTTATCAATAAAAAATTAAGGAGCTCCGTCCCTAAATATGACTAGCATGTCTCGTCTGTAATGAATGTGTGTAACTGTTGTATCTCGTGTACAGAACAACATGACTAGCATGTCTCGTCGTGAATGTGTCTTAAGTGTTGTATCCTCGCGGGCGGTGTCAGTGGAAGGAGGCTCCATTGTTCCCGGAGCCAGAAAGCATGAGGGAAGCGAAACACATCAATGGCTGTAAAATGTTGTGTCGCGGCTGACTGATGGACGTCCAGCGCGTTTGATGTCTGGGAGAGATCTGAGCCATAACTCGCGGGCCGCAGTCACGCCATTTTAGGCCCCTCATGATTCAATCCATGCATCCACACACAGCCCCGGCAGACAGCAGTCCCGGGTTTGTTTTTTAACAATGGATGGAGGGGATGGTGTTGTGGAAAAGTAACCCCCCCCCCCCCCCAACACACACACACCCACACACAAAACAAGGACGGGTGGAGTAATTTGTGTCAACAACGGAGGCAAGTTGTTTCCTTGTGCTCCCCCATCAAGTGCCGCCAGCGAAAACACGCACGTACAGGCAGCACAGCCACCCAGGGCGACAGGCAGCACAGCCACCCATAGGGCGACAGGCAGCACAGCCACCCATAGGGTGACAGGCAGCACAGCCACCCATAGGGCGACAGGCAGCACAGCCACCCATAGGGCGACAGGCAGCACAGCCACCCATAGGGTGACAGGCAGCACAGCCACCCATAGGGCGACAGGCAGCACAGCTGCCCATAGGGTCGGGTGACAGGCAGCACAGCCACCCATAGGGCGACAGGCAGCACAGCCACCCATAGGGCGACAGGCAGCACAGCCACCCATAGGGCGACAGGCAGCACAGCCACCCATAGGGCGACAGGCAGCACAGCCACCCATAGGGCGACAGGCAGCACAGCCACCCATAGGGTGACAGGCAGCACAGCCACCCATAGGGTGACAGGCAGCACAGCCACCCATAGGGCGACAGGCAGCACAGCCACCCATAGGGTGACAGGCAGCACAGCCACCCATAGGGTCGGGTGACAGGCAGCACAGCCACCCATAGGGTGACAGGCAGCACAGCCGCCCATAGGGTGACAGGCAGCACAGCCGCCCATAGGGTGACAGGCAGCACAGCCACCCATAGGGTGACAGGCAGCACAGCGCTCCTAGTAATTTCACAGTTACCAAATTAATTACATAACCCGTTAGACCTGAGTCTCATTCTAAAAACGCATTAAGTTCTAAAACATAACGTGAGGTTTCTTAAAACCTTCAAATTGTTATTAAAAAATAAAAAATAAATTATGTTGCTACATGTATAGCAACAATGAGACAACCCAAGGGCAAAGCCAGGAGGGGAAAGAAGCGTACCACCTATGTAGACGCTTAGCTAACAACACTGCAGAGCTCAAGAACCTGATGTTAGATAGGTAATTGTGGAGGGCAGCGATCCAGGAATCCCGAGTTGGTGTTGGCTAGACCTCACTCTCACAGTAACTAACTAATGAGACACAGAAGTAGCATCCAGATTCAAAGGTATAACAACATACAGTATACAGTAGGTCAACACGTACAACAGGTCTAAATCGCTTAACACAATGTTACTGTAGGGGCAGCCTCATTAGGATTTGTTTTTTGTTTTACTTGGAATTCTTTCCTTTGGCGTGAGTGATTGTTTGCGTGCATGGCGTCTTCATATTGTGTTGTGTGTGCAGTGTTGTTTTCCTCGACTAATACTATGACGAAAATGCCATGATGACTAAAACTATGAATAAATATACTGTCGATTTTGTCAACAAATAAAAACTAAACTTAAATGTTAGGAAGGGACCTAGTGGACAAGAGATTTGTA
Source organism: Protomyctophum bolini (assembly GCF_963924005.1). Taxonomy (NCBI): domain Eukaryota; kingdom Metazoa; phylum Chordata; class Actinopteri; order Myctophiformes; family Myctophidae; genus Protomyctophum; species Protomyctophum bolini. Next base: position 14,245,091 of record NC_137877.1, on the reverse strand, counting down.
CACTTGGTTTCATGCTGAACATTGCCAATCTACAAGCTCACAATGCGTGGCCCTGCGACGCGTTGTGAGCTTGTAGATCTGTGTAAAGTGTAAAAACAGCCCACCAAAATACATTTTAGTTGACTAAATCAACTGTAGATGTAGTCGACTAAAATCTTAGACTAAAACTATAGACTAACACTAAAATGTGACTAAAACTGAATGAAAATTATTCAAGAGACATGACTAAAACTAAACTTGCTGCCAAAAACAACACTGGTTGTGTGTCCTATGGGCCTGGCATGTGTTGGCTGGTTAATGGTGGTGGTGGTGGTGGTGTGTTGAGCATCCAAAGCTCTTTGAAGTTCTGTGCCAGCTTCTAGACCGTGTTATGTTATGTTTATTTATTTGGCATGGACGTCACAATCACGTTTGCGGATGCATTGCTTACAGTGTATTAGCAGTGCACGAGTGCTAGTTTTCAACACCTGTCCACAGACTTCTCTAAACTTGAATAATAGTCTAAAACCCAATCAAGAACAAAAAAATAATATATAATAGAATATATTATATATACAAAATTAGGCATAATCGTTCAGGTAACCAGTCAGAAACTGTGTACATGTGAGCACAGTTGATTTGATTTCAACCATGGTTTGTTTGTGTCACAAAACACATTACCATCCGTCTCTATAGTTTTAGAACCGTATGGGCAAAGAGCTCCAAAGGTTTGAGCCAATGAGAGAGAGAAGAGAGACAACAAGAAGCCGGGCGTCGGAATGGAACCCGGGTCCTTTGCGCTGACACTGAGCATAAATGGTGTGAGCACTGACGCTGTACGTGTCACCCCCGGCATCATGTGTCTCTGTCATTCCCTCTCACGCACTCGCTCGCCTCGCCGTCACGTGCTGCCTTGTTGTTCGGCACACTGGTGCTTAACACATTTAGGCCTTACATCGAAAAAAGAAAAAAATCAGTTTTCTGAAATACCTCATGTTTCTGTATCTGTGGTGCTCAATATTCCATGTCAAGGACCCCAAAAATGATATGTAATTGGCCACCGACCCCCATCTGAAAATATGTTATTCCAGGAATATGTTATTCCAGGAACGCCTCAGCTTTGCGCCACATTTTCACGAATAAAAAAGAATAGCAGACCTACAATCTCGTAGCGCGCCACTCGGTGGCGCGCTATGAGCTTGTACATCTGCTATTTTTCAATAGCTAAATTATAACAATGTTTAAAACACCAAAAGGGGTTCCCGCCCAAAATGGCTTAAACAGAGAGAAATTGCACAATAAGAGAATGATATTTCCGTTGGGGGGGAAGAAGAAAAAGAAAAAAACATCTTTTGACGTTGTTTAACAAGCCGCCTTAAACTCTGTGTCCTCTTGGGCTGGCTAAATAAAAAAATACAAAAACCCTTTCTTTTTTTTATTGGGGTGAATATTTGAACCTGCCTCAGGACAACTGGGAAGAAACATCAAAAACTAGCAGAGGAGGAAAAAAAAGACTTGGAAGTTGAAAGGCAATGTGTGTCGTGTGACTCTTCTCGTTCGGAGCGTTTCTATATAAATGCTCTGGAATGATGCTTTCACAACGCTGGGAAGACACAGCGTTTTCATTTAATGCCTCCATGAAATAAGAGCGTGATAGCAGTGAAAACAGTCCACTCCTTCCTCCCTTCTCTCTCTCTCTTCCTCTCTCTCCTCACTTCCAAGGAGAAGAGCTTTGGTTCTGTCATCTATTCATGCTCATAATCATCATCCACAGACATTTCATCTCGTCCTGGACGGGGGGGGGGGGGGGGGAGGAGGGGGTCTCATTTTCGAGGCTTCACCACCAATCACACGCCAGTGAAATGAGAATCCATCGTGACATCGTCTCCAATCAAGTTCTCCCCGGCCTCGCCGTCCTCTGACAAATTATGCAAATTATGCACTACGTCGGCCAATTAGAATCAAACCAAACCGCTTACTCACTGCCCATTGATTTCTCTCTCTTCTTTTTTTTTCTCTCTCTCTCTCTCTCTCTCTCTCCCTCTCTCTCTCTCTCCAGATTTGGAGTGTAAGAAAAGGACATGGCCACGCCGCATGCGTCACTGAGGGATGTGCAAGTCGTGCCTCTGCAGAAAGCCGAACTTCAAACGCTTTCCTCTCCTGAATACAGTCATACAGTAGGTCCAAATTAGTACTGTGTATACGCTAACTCAAACCACTCGTGTCTTCTCAAAACAGCTAGTTCCCAGGATCATTCCCCCCGTATAACTGTGGACAGCTGTAAAAGAAAGAAAGAAAGAAAGCGAATCGTATACGCTCTTCTCCAAAGAATTCCTCCCGGGGAACGGAGGGGCCAAGGGCGGGCGGCTATTCGTTCGGTATCCAAAGAGTGAGAAGTGAGACCTGCGCCGCGCGGCTACGTAACCGCATCTATTGCATGGCCGCGCTCCGCCGTATAAACAATACATATCACAGTCTGGCGGGAGGCCGCCTGCGCTGACACTCGACTCGCTCGTGTTTGTCTACATCTGCCGGTAGTGTGCAGCCTTCGACCTTGACTTTGCACGTGGGCCAACTTTCTTTTTGCGTTTGGCTGCCAAGGTTTGGGAGCTTGGACGCATGCCGTCGGACACAAACAGGCAGCCAGCCCCCTGCATGCTCGTTTGTGGGTGAACGTGCGCATGCATGCGGCATGCTGCAGTGCTATAGGGTGCAACGATAATCATGCCAGCACGCATGCAACATGCACACAAGCGCGCAACGCACATGTACCCACGTACACATAAAGACACATGCATTTGTCTGTTTATAAGGAGTGCCCACTCCACTCACCCACAAACACTTAAAAAGGCATTCATGCATGAGCGCGAGCGGCTGCGCGCACACACAGACACTCACACTCACACCACCATCAACTCACACCCACCAGGCTCACACCCATTTGGCAAGGCCATCGTGCCCGCTGGGCTGTGAGCATTTCCAATTTAAAACGTGGAGGCGCTATCCAGTGTGCCAGAGATTCAACGGTGTGTGATGTGAGCACGTCTCACAATTTTTACTGCCTACCTCAGAGAGAGAACGCTCTCATCTGGGATTTAACAGGCCAGCCTCGGCGCTCTGTTTTTATTTCACAGGCTAAACCTGAGGTCAAAGATATTGACGGGACGGCCCGTCCACTGTTCAGCACATCCCCCCCCCCCCCACGTCCAAAGGCAAAACGCACATTTTTCCTGCGACTTCTCAATGAAATGCGCGCCCGTTTTTTCAACAAATGGGTATAACATGCTAACTTACAGTATTAGCATGCAGTATACACTTGAATGCCAAGTATCATGCCCATAATGAGGGATTTGGATGGACATTTTGTTTTGATAGGGTGGCGCGGCAATCAAACTTTAAAGCGATTAAAGCTGCTATAAGCAATAATATGTCAAATCTTTAATTACCTTTTTGTCTGTGACACATCTATAGGGCCACAATCTGCATTCAAAGATGTTCATAGAAGCTTTGTTGGTAAAAAAAAACGGTCGCAATGACTAACCAATCAGGAAGCAGACAGGCATTACAAAGCTTCTAGGAAAATCTTTGAATGCAGATTGCGGCCCCTAGATGTGTCACAGAGACTACATTTTTTGGGAGCGTTCTACCCATTGCTGGCTGTCTGAATAAATTAAATTAAAAGGTCATTAAAGTTTTGACATTATTGCTTATAGCAGCTTTAAGTACAGTATAGGAAAAGCTTGCCACTCAATGCTGAGGAATTGGCTGACTTTGTAAAGATGTGTGTTATTCCAAATTGGAACCATCGGCGTCTTGAAATCAACACATGCAACAAGAGTGTAACGTCTCTCTCTCATAGGTCTTGGTTTTGCGAGTGTTGCGACATTTGTGGTCGTAGTGACTACATCTGTTATTAAAAATATTTTTTTTTTCAGCGATTTTCTTAGTTTTAAGGATAACTGTTAATATAATTGCAATATTACACTCGAGGGTGTGGTTTAACGTGACTCGACTTCGTCTCGTTCCTGACCGCATCACTGTCGTGGCAATAATCACGTTAACCCACACCCTCGTGTAATATTGCTTAAGTGTTCGCCAGTGCTGTCCTTGCTGAAATGTAATTAATAGTCCTATTCATTCCCTTTTGATTAGTTACGTGGTTTGTTAGATTTTCTTTCCTTTACCAAAAGTTATGTTTAGAAAATGCTGAGTGAAAAACTGTCACCGTGTTTTCGTTTAGTTTGAAGGAAAACCGTAGAGCGACAGCAGCTGTGAATGCATTCAGTTTAATCTATTCTTTGTGGAAATAGACCAACAACATTGGTGTGCATTTGGACATGCATGCACATTACTTACTCTTAATTGTAGGGCAAAGGGATACATTTTATCAGTGGTGGGAAAAGTACTCAAAGTTTGTACTTAAGTAAAAGTATCAATACTGCAATTTAGAAATACGGAGGATTTAAGCTCTGGATCCTGATCCACATATCCACTCCGGGTTTTCTTCCTAATAAAAATGGCAATATCAACAGGAAGTTAACATTTTTATATATTAAATAAATGAAACAGTATGAGTACCCGTTAAGTGATACATGTACTTAGTTACTTTCCACCATTGCATTGCACATTACTTCCACCTAATTGCGGGGAACAAGGGATGCATTTTAGCCCAAACTATCCTCGACGTGACCAAACTGAAGACCAAGCGCGCCTCGTTGACAAATCACTTTGGTCAGTGGTGCCTCCACGGTTCCATAAAAGAGCAATATAACCCAATCCCCTCAACGGAAAGTGGTGCAGTGTGGTATAACTGGAAATAAGTCGGGGAGGGGTCAAAGTACAGCCGAGGAGCGGGGAAAGTGAAAGGGAACTAGGGAAGTATGTAATACAGTAATTTAAAAAACAATAAAAGGGGGACGTGTGGTTTACACATTATTTACACATTGAGCTTCCCCCTCGCTTCCGCATTCCCTCTATAGCATGTTATGTTTTAACCACATGAAGCTGCGGTTCCCCCGTGCACTCTGGGGCGGAAATATAGCTGACACACAGCTTGTAGATCGGCTATTTTTTGGTGAAGAGGTTTGGTGTCGAGGCGAGAGTGTTTGTACTGTAGGCGGATAGCATCTAGTATCTGATCTATAAATGCACTGTGTCTCTCTCTCTGTGTGTGTGTGTGTGTGTGTGTGTGTGTGTGTGTGCGTGTGTGCGCGTGTGCATGCGTGCGTGCGTGCGTAATCCACGTCATTCGAGAACTGTTTGCCCGCCCGACTTCAAATTCGACACACGCGTTCCACACCACCAGCACATGCAAATTGGGCCCTGTCCAGGCTCTGGACAGGGCCCAATTTAGCCAATTGATCACACCTGATCACCCCTAGATTTTCCATAATATGGAGCTGACCTGTTCTGACATCACACATAGACTACCATATTTGGGTATACCTAACAAAGAACTCCATATATAGGCATAAAAGGGACACAGACATAATAACTGGGTGGCACATAATGAGCACTTTTTACTGTTGATACCAATGCTTTTACGTAAGATAGTTTCTTGTAATAGTATTTCTACATTGCACTTTTGAAACTTTTTCTTCAGCATGTGAAGAATGTGTTTTCCACCCCTGTCGCTTGGCCATGGAGACACATTGTTAACTTGTAGATCAGTTATTTTTTTGTTGACATGAATCGACACGGAGTATAAATTGTGTGTACATCTTGTACACATGCCTGGTGAAAAGCACACTTCCGTTCGTGGCACATATTATAACAGCTGCAGATAAAGGCAAAGAAAGAAAGACACACAAACGGCATTTCACTCGTCCTAATCGATCTAACGACGAGCTGGGGAGATGTATATTTAGCTCAAAGAGTGCAGTGGGAAGTCGATATTTTTTTACTGGGCCTTCTCTATTTAATGATACGCAGCAGATGTGCGGGGTGGGGGTGGGGGAGGAGGGGAGAGCGAGCGGCATCATGGGAATGTCTCCCTCCCTCCGCTCGCATGACGCAAAAGGGTCAAATCAGCCCTCAACGGCTTCTGACAGAAATATTGGGAGGGGATGGGCAAGGAAGCCTCGCACGCAGGGCAGAGATTTTCTTTCTTTTTACATGAGTTTGTACTATACCAGACTGCTAATTCTGTCAGAAATACATTTATCTCAATGTATTTCTATCAGAAAGGCAGTTACCAGACTGCTAATTCTGTCAGAAAGGCACCCGTGCAGGCTTCCGCGTTCGGTGCCACTCAAACTGAGGGAACCCTCGCCCCTATGTTTCTGTCAGAAGCAGTTTAGGGCTGATTTCACCCCGCTGCTCCGATGACGACGCTGAGTCACTGCCAACCTGTGACCAATGAGGACAGAGGACAGAGGAGGTCGGAGGTCGATATTATGCCACCGTCGTTGAGAGTGTGAGTGACCTCGGGGACCCTTCCAGCCTTCCTTGCCTTTTCTTTCTTCATGCCGATCCACGGCGCTGCCAAACGGGACTCTGGGAAACTAGAGCAGGGCTTTCCAATGAAAAGGCCCACAGTTGTTTTTGTCGAGCTTTGATTGTATGGTTTGGCAGGGAGTACTGAGGATTTGTTATGCATTATACTACAGTATACAGTAGATGCTAAACTTTCATTTTCCCTTTCAGATGAAATCTGGACAAATCGTATAGCTTTTTTTTCTTTTTCTTTCTTGAGCTCGGGCAAGTATGCACGTGCATGCGTGTGTGTGAGTGTGATTGCATACACGTGTTTTGTGTGTGTGCGCGTGAGCACACATTACTGTGTGTGTGTGTGTGTGTGTGTGTGTGTGTGTGGATGTAGCCTCAGACCCTGCCCCTCCAGTCACCACTGAAAGCTGCCAATCAACTCTTCTCCTTTTTTTTATAACGGCAGAAAGATGAGCGCTCACATGCTCCGCTCTACACCCCTGGCCCGCACACAGGCAGGCCCCACTTTACTCCCCTGGCCCGCACACAGGCAGGCCCCACTTTACTCCCCTGGCCCACGCACAGACAGGGCCCACTATACTCCCCTGGCCCGCGCACAGGCAGGCCCCACTTTACTCCCCTGGCCCGCACACAGACAGGGCCCACTATACTCCCCTCAGTCCCCTGGCCCGCTCACAGTCAGGGCCCACTATACTCCCCTGGCCCACGCACAGGCAGGGCCGCGGCCTCTCTGGAAAATAGTACCGGGGTGACGGAGGGACAAAAAAAATGTGTTTGGGTGAAATCAAAGTGGCGCCGCCGTTAGTTTTACACAACTTATGTTTGATACAACAAAGCATGAAAACCCTTAAAAATCAGCAATATCGGATGGCAAATGGAAAGCATGAGTGTTAACTCTGGACTCTGAGAGAGAGAGGGAGAGAGGAGAGAGGGAAGGGAGGCGGAGGGTATCCCTTCAGAGAGAGAACGTGGCGTTGCTGTGTTGTTGCGCGCAGAGCGCCGTGGCCTCAGGGTGTTTCATTTAAAAGTCTCATGTCTTGGGGGTTGGGAGGAGGAGGGGGCGGAGTAGCAGCATCCAAATCGGTAATACAGACTTCCCCTTGAAAAAGGAGAACAGATACTCTGCAGCGGAAAGAATAGATCTACAATGCAACGCAAACATGCCAACCTCTCATGCACGTCTGAAGTGCTTTAGCCAATATGCTTTAGCCTTTAGCCAACAGATGCCGAGGCGTTAGAAGCCTCAATTTACGGGTTGTTGAGGCCATAAAGGTAGACACCTCTTCCGGCTCTGGGGCGTCTGTATATTGAGGGAAGGCAACAGATTAGGGATGTCTGACCGTGCTCCATGTGTGAGAGCCCCTTTCCAGCTCCGGAACGTGAAACACTTTGCCATGTTTAGGGATGGAGCTTGTTAATTGTTTTTGATAATGAGCATCTTTTTTGTAGGTTTTCATTCGTCTTTTTTTAAGCAATAAATCATAATTTCCTAAACATGACCAAAAAACTAATAATTAACACTTATACACTAAGCTTAACTGTTAAATTATTAACAGTATCTGCCATGAACGTGCATCACCTCTCTCTCTCTCTCTCTCTCTCTCTCTCTCTCTCTCTCTCTCTCTCTCTCTCTCTCTCTCTGTTTTACTATCTCTCTCTCTCTGTCGCTCTCTGTCTCTCCCATCTCCCCTCTGCGCTCGCATCCCATGCACATACACGCATCATAGGAGGGATTAAATACATATAATCATGGGGGTCTTTGGCATGTAAAGGTTTGAGCGCCCACTAGACACATGGAAGTGTCTATAACACAGAAGATGGCAAATTTGTAGAATCGGCCTCAGGTCTTAAATTTAATGAACACATATGATTGGAGCTGCGCTCCCACCTGCCGCAGACGGACGGACGGACGGACGGGGGTCCGGCTGGACGGTGGAGGTCCGCCCGGTCACCCCCCCGGCGTGTCCTGACAGGTGAGGACACGCCCCCTGCGGAGAGGCGGGCTGTGACGGCGGCGTCGGGTTTAACAAGCTGTCACTGGGCCTTAAGGGGGATGAAGGGATGACATGGGGCTGGCGTGTCTAGTCTGTGCACATGTGCAACCTATAGGGACGTCGTCTGCATCTTAATGCGTTTGCTCGCACGTGTGCTTTCGCATCCCAGTGTACTTTTTGCGTGTGCAATGTGCATCCATGCATGCGTGTTTGTGTGCATGGTTGTACCTTATTGCTACATCTTGTGTACAGGTACATCAGAGTAAAACTGATTTCTGTTTGGCTTCCTTACAGACAATGCAGCAGCATATAGATAGCATATAGCAGATGTGCGTGTTTGTGTTGTGTTTCTGTGTGTGTGTGTGTGTGTGTGTGTGCGCGCGCGCGCGCGCGCGCGCGCGCGCGCGTGTGTGTGTGTCATTCTGCTTCCTTCTTCTGTGTGTGTGTGTGTGTGTGTGTGTGTGTGTGTGTGTGTGTGTGTGTGTGTGTGTGTGTGTGTGTGTGTGTGTGTGTGTGTGTGTGTGTGTGTGTGTGTGTGTGTGTGTGTGTGTGTGTGTGTGTGTGTGTGTGTGTGTGTGTGTGTGTGTGTGTATGTGGGGGACACGCCAGAAAACACAGGAGGGGTCTGGAGCTGTTTCCAGTTAAAAGCAGAAGCCTAGCACAACAAAGGCCCGGGCCGTGGGGTGGGGTGTGGGGGGCGGGGGGTGTGGGGGGGGGGGGGTCGTAACGAGGAGAATATCATTTTTCTTTGGCCTCTGTGATCTGCCATTCTTACGTTTCACTTTCAAAGCGCTCTCTCGCTGGCAGAAGTCCTCTCTGCCGCACCGCGCCGCATCTCTGGCGGAAGAAATGGAGAAAGAATGCCGTACCGCCCTCCACCTCTCTTCACCTCCCTTCCTCTTTCAGTCTTCTTCATCTCTCCCCGAAGAAGAATGAGAGTAAGAAGGGGACAAGACAGGAGTGGGGAGGGGAGGGGGGATGTCGGACGAATGCCTGTCTCGTTCACCGGGGGCTTGATAAAAGAAGTGTGGAAGATTTGTCAGTTTGGCTCTGAGAGGATCCTCTAATAATCCTCAGACATGGCTTCTCTGTAAGCCTGCGGCTCTCGGGGTAAGCTGTCCTGAGCTGTACCCTGTGCTGTCTCCCTTAGAGAGAGAGACCACACAGAGGAACAGAGAGAGAGTACAGCAGACCTGTCGTTTTCTGGGACGTTTGTTCCAGACTTTTCCCTCCACATTTAGTTGTGATTCTGGGGACAGAAATCCCCGGTGTACTGTAGGTATATTGTCATGTGGTGATCATTGGACAACAGTGGCATATCTAGCTTTCTAGGCTGAGGTTATTTTTTTATCATATTTTTGGGGGCTTTTGTGCCTTATTAATTTATTGTTACAGGAAAGAGGGAGAGGGAGAGAAGGGGAGAGACATGGAACAAAGGTCGTCATGAACGGGACTCAAACACGCAACGCGCTGTCAGGCCAGAGCCTGTATATGTGGCATGCGCCTGGACCACTATAGGCCAGCGGGCCCCCTATAGGCTGAGTTTCTTGACGGCATTTATTTTCCGATGTCGATAGGAACATTGTCTGTTATCGTTAAAAATATATATATATTTAGAATTGTATTATCGTGAGAACGATGGCTTCTATTATCACATTGCAACTTTTCAGGAATAGAAATCCTGCAGTTTTCTATTAGCTTGGATCCCCCATCGATGGGGATCATTTCGGTGTGGATGTTAAGAGACGAAGGGGTCTCGGTTGTTTTTGCGGTGAGTAAAGCGGCATTTGGTCTTGGGTAACTGTAGCCCACTACTTAACATTAATATGAATAACAATAAAGTTTGACACGTTAGTTTGCTCAACTTTAAAGATTCGGTGTATAGAAAATTGGAAACACTTGAGTCGTTGACCCCTCTCACTCTCCACGTCTCCACAGAGAGGGAGCACTTTGAAAGCCTCTCCAAACATCACAGGGCCTTTTGTCCAGTCGCCACACTTTCACCATAAAAAAAAAAGAACTTCCGTTCTAGCCAGAAATCCCATTTTCACAAATCATCGCATGGTCGTCACAATAACGACTGTAATTAAATCACTTGTCAACAAACACGTCATCTTAACTTGACCTTTAGACAGGATATTTCATCAACCTTTTCTTTCATTTTTTTTGTACAGGGTTCTGGACGGGGCCCAAATAAACCAATTGATCACACCTGATCACCCCTAGTTCTCCATATATGGAGCTGGCCTGTTCTGACATCACAATGGTGTTCTGACATCACAATGGTGCGCAACCTCGCCCTTGATTGCCACTTCATGTGAGAACAGTTGCCGACCCCTGGCATATACTCTGTCATCACAGAACTCTATACTGTATGGCAACAGACACACACATACTTCTGCATGAAAAAAATCATTGCATAACTGGGTGTGTCATGCATTTCCAAAGTAGGTCGGTGCCCAACGGGCACTGTTCTAATTATAATACTGTATATAATGTATAATAATAATAATAATAACTTATGTACTGTAAATATATACCGGTATAATATAATAAAGAAATCAAATCAAATAAGATAAATAGTATTTATATCTTTAACTATAAATATGGTTAAAGTACAGTTAGAATGGCAGTGATGATCAACTTTGCAGGTATAGAGGGTATGTGCATGCATAAAGTGAATGGGAACTCGAGTGGCAAAGTGACTTGGCAAAGTGAGTTTAATGTCGTTTAATGCAATCAGATAGGACTTTTCTGTTTGGATGAATGGGCTGTCAAGGCCAGAAAGTAGTTTTTTTGCACTCAGTGGGATTTCCCGCATAACTTCCGGGTATGATGATGATGTCACGCGCATACCCTCTATACCCTCTATAAGTCTTTGGCCGGCCTCAGCTGTGTGCCCAAAATAGCAGATCTACAAGATAACAACCTATCACACTGTGACACGTTGTAGATTGGCTCTGTTCAGAGAGTGACACCTGCACACAACTAACCATGAAATGACTTGTCTTTTTGCTGTACTGGATCTCGTCTCCACTAGTCATCAATCATATAATCATCAATCTAGTCAGTGAAAAAAGGTAGCCGACGAACATTTTCCGTCATGGTTTTAGTCGATGGAATCAACACCGGCCGGCACCAAACCTGTGACCGCTCTGTCACAGCATGGGACAGTCTCTCTAGGCACCGGGTCAAACCAGAACCCCCCCCCCCCCCCCAGTCCCATGGCCCAGTCTCGGCTTGATGCCGTGGACTTTCCTCATAACGCTGGATTTGAAATGACAGCCCTGACTTCATGTGTTGACCAGATCTGCGAGTTTGACTGGGTGCCCGCGCTGGTGTGGCGGGAGGGATATTACTGTAGTCATTGAGTTGGTATTTATAGGCGGAAGGAAAGAGCCTTTGATAGAGTGCCTCCAGAGTGCTCTCGTAGATGACATGTACTCATGTACACAACCTCCATGCCTCTTCCCCTCTCTTCATCTTTATCTTTATTCTCCATCAAACGGGATCGGAAACCCGACTCTTGGCAAACAACAGCGCTTCACCATGCTCTGATCTAGTCTGCGACGTGCGTGTGCGTGTGCGTGTGCGTGTGCGCGTGTGTGTGTGTGTGTGTGTGTGTGTGTGTGTGTGTGTGTGTGTGTGTGTGTGTGTGTGTGTGTGTGTGTGTGTGTGTGTGTGTGTGTGTGTGTGTGTGTGTGTGTGCGTGCGTGCATGTGTGACAAAGAGGAAGAAATGGAATGCTTTAACATTTGCATACATGCCAAGGGATTCAATTAGGCTACTATTTAAAACACATTGCACTCAAAACATCCCATTGAACTGCCACATGAAACTCCTTAATAACCCACAGGCTAACCCTGGAGAGTCTCCTATGAACGTCGTCTAGATGTGGTGTTGATGGACATTTCCTACACTAGGACGATTAGGCCGGTCTCCATAAACCAGTGGCCCTCCTCGTCCCTCGGCAGGGTTTGCACTGGGACCGAAATGCCGCGTTGACAAAGAAGTCAGGACCCCGATGCATTAAATTGACACGAGAACTCGGATCTGTTGCAGTGACCCCATCAGAATATCTCCCAGTGGTGGGGGAAAAGTATACTCCCATTTCTTACTTTAGTAAAAGTATCAATACTATATAAAAATGCTCTGTTACAAGTAAAAGTCCAGAATTCAAAATGCAACCCTGCAGGAACCCTGTGTGTGGAGGGACAACCGCAGTGGGCACCAGGCGTAAGTTCCAAACGTTGTTGTGCAAAATGTCCCATTTTACAAGTTCAAAATGTATAAACAAATCTAGAGTAAAGTAGATTTGCAACGTATCTACAATCTACAACGGAACTACATTTTTCAAATAATTGTAGTGGAGTAGAAGTACAATATTTGCCTCTGAGATGTAGTGGAGTAGAAGTAATAGTATCAGGCACCCTCACCCTCAGTTGCAAATTCTGCCTCCTCAGTTTAAGTTTGATGTACATATTGTTTTACTGTATAAAAATTAGATCTGCCCCCTCGCCATTTTCAACTGAGCCCTCAGTCATTTCATCCTCTGGAGCCGAGCCTAAAAAATATTGGATATTGGAAACACTCAAGTAAGGTACAAATACCTCAAAAGTGTACTTAACAGTGCTAAACCCGAGTTTCCCGAGATAATTGATAGTGTCTTTCTCTGCTAAACATGACTTTCTCGAAGTCGCTCATGGATTATTTCCCAACACTAGGACAGTCATGTGCGCTATTTTAAGGCACCAGTGGGTGGAATGGAACGACATACAAGTTCACATTGGGTGATTCTTCAAAGGTTAGTGCAAAACACCCGCAGTCAATTAAGGGGGGATTAAGATTAATTCATTTCGCAGTCAAAGTGTTAAGCCCAAACCACACCAAATGGTTTAAGGCAAGCCTTCGTCCCAGCTGTGTTCATTCATTCATTAATTCATCCATTCATTCATTCATTCATTCATCCATCCATCCATCCATCCATTCATTCATTCATTCATTCATTCATTCATTCATTCATTCATGCATGCATTAATTAATTAATTATTCAAACCTTTATTTATTCTCGAAAGACATTGAGGTTACCCTCATTTGCAGTGTCGTCGAGATACAAGATAATTCAGCATTTTCAAGCAACAACATAATACAACATTTTCAAGCATTAAACTAAAACAGAACAGAACAGCAACATTTCCTCCTCATCGCGTGGTAATTGATGTTTAAAAACACTGTCGACATATGTCCGTTATGTCGACCCAAGTCAACACAAGTGAATCAACTGGTTCAATTCAATGGCCCGAAAACCACACCAATGGGTCGCCATGCAACTCCTCACAACCGTTTGGTTACAAGGAGTTGCATGCGGGCGACCCATTGGTGTGGTTTGGGCTTTAAGTACTTGAGTATATGTACTTATAGTTACTTTACACCACAGATCCCAACCCATTCGTTGAGAGGCACTTTGTAACAGATGCTATAGCATGGACTACTGCAAGTGTAAACCAACCTATATTCATCTGCCCCGCAGATGAATCCTGTATTTCACGTCACCGCGACTCCTCGTCGCTCCTGAATTAAACTTGATGCACATTTTGGAGAACCTTGAAAAAGAGATGGATGCAGTCGTGAATTAACTTTGAGCGTCTGTTGTTGTTTGCTTTCCATTAGAGGTTGATGTATTTATGCATACATGTAAGGGTATGTGCATACCGTATGTACAGTATAATATATAGCACACACACATTTTGAGATGCTTGAAAAAGGGATAGATACAGTCGTGAATTAACTTTGAGTGTCTGTTGTTGTTTGTTCTCCATTAGAGGTTGATGTATTTATGCATACATGTAGGGTATGTGCATACCGTATGTATAATATATAGCACAAACACATTTTGAGAAGCTTGAAAAAGGGATAGATACAGTCATGAATTCATTTGAGCATCTGTTGTAGTTTGTTTTCCATTAAAGGTTGATATATTGAATGCATACAGGGTATGTGTGCATATGTATGGCACACACACATACCAAGGCTATATAGCGAGGAGGCCCAAATGTGTGCCAATATGTTGTTGCCTGATGTGCTCTCCAGGGGATCCTCTCTGTGTGAGCGCATCATCCATGCATGGGAAGCTTTGTTGTGAAGTACCGAAGAAGACTATAGACTGTTCACAACATGGTGCTTTTTCCTACAGATGTAGGCATCATGGGAAAGACTTACTGCGTGTGTGCGTGCGTGTGGGTGAATGGGTGAATGTAATGCACAATCTATGTATAGCGCTTTAGGATAAAAGCGGTTTTAGAACGCAGGGGTAGTGTCGGTGACGTATATCGCCGCCACGGAGCACAGACGTAGGCGGCACTTCCGTAAGCTCAGCAGGCGTCACGGTCTATGACTTGCTGAACTGCACTTAACTTTGCTACCGGCTCAAATGTATATATATAGATACCCTTGATCTCTTGCCTTATATTCCTCGACCACTTATCCTCTTGTTTGACACTTATTCTGAGCTCTTACAGGGCAAGTGTCTGTTAAAGTGCCAAATGTATATAAGCTGTGCTAAGGGTCGTTCTGGGCCAGAGAACTGCACAAAAGCGAAGATCGTTGGTCCATGATTGATGATATCGGAGTCTGCGAAACAATAAGCCCTGCAGGCAATTCAAAGATAAAAGCGGGCCAAGGTCGTTGATTCTTTATCTTGAGATCATTTGGCCTTGGCTCAAGACACGAGGCTCGAGTGTAATGCTTTTATCATAGCAGGGATCCATCACAACCACTCATTGGATCCTTAAACCCGCATACAGTTTTATTAGTAATGTCTGATTTAATAATAGCGCAGGTACAGTACCGGCAGATCTGGATACTTATCGTGGGTCCGTTTGGCCAAACGTCTGATGTCGTCCCAGCTCGGCTCTTAAATCTTTGTCTGTCTCCGTTACTCGCTCTGAGCGCTTAATGGTGAGCCTCACAAAAGTGTCACCGCATGGCTATAAAGCGTCACGCGTGTTTCTTTTCCACTGTCCTGACCGCATCGCGCCCCATGGCGTTTTACGACACCGATCTGTGCTTAAACTAAACTATCTCTTCTTTTCTCTTCATCTTGGCCTCTTGTATCTGTCTTTCTGTCTTTCTGTCTTTCGTTTCTCTCTCTGACTCTCATTATTTTTATTTGTGTCTGTATTTGACAGGCTCTTTCTCACACTCCCTCTCTCTCTCTCTCTCTCTCCCTCTCTCTCTCTCTCTCCCTCTCTCTCTCTCTCTCGTCTTGTGCTTAATTTAATTGTCGCGTGTCGAAAATAGCCGATACGTGATTGTAGATTGTCCATTTTCGGCGAGCGTCACCTTTGTATTACAAAGTATAAACTGGGTGGGTTATACTCTCATTTAACTCTCTCACACACACACACACACACACACACACACACACACACACACACAGAGACGACTACACCAGCCCCTACATCTGTCCAGCAGGTTGAGTATTGTGCCTCATGTGGAGCATTAATCTGCCTTAGAAGTCTGCCGGACATGTGTGCATAAGCTGCATTGTATCGGCCCATCTATAGAGTGCACGTGTGTTTGTGAATGGTAATATGCGTGCGTGTGCGTGTGCGTGTGTGTGTGTGTGTGTGTGTGTGTGTGTGTGTGTGTGTGTGCGTGTGCGTGAGTGACTGAGTGAGTGACTGTGAGAGAGCAGGAGAAAGAGAAAGCGAGAGAGGGAGAGAGTGACAGGAATGCATACATTGTTTAAATGGAAGTTTTGATCAAAACAGTGGTCTGTCATGTCAGAAAATATTATCCTAGCAGTGCCCGCTGCTGTTGACACTGTGTTTATTAGTGTTGTATTTGTGATAAGACAGGAAGGATTATATATCCACACGCCTTCTGATATGTTAATGTCATAATATTGGGGCTGCAGCCCGGCCGGTGCCGTGTGGTTTTAGAATGTTTTAATGTAATAGTTTTTGGACTGAAGCCAAATACATCCAGATCACCAATGCCTGTTCACAACACTGAGTCTGAATAGATTAACGCAGTGGTTTTCAACCCTTTTCATATCAAGGTCCATTATTTATTCAGAATTTGAGCCACGGAAGGCGCCGTTTGATGAGGTTTAGCCTCTCAGACCCAAAATGAAATAATATGTATACATGTCTGTCCATGCTGTATACCATAGGAGAGATAACAGGGAAACGTTGATCAAAATAACAATTCTTCTACATACTCTAATTGTGTAGACTTCTTGTGAATTAGGTAATGCAGGTGTTTAATAATAATTTAACTTGTAACCCATAGGGGCCCATTTGGTTTCATTTTACGCTCTCAAGAATTAAAGATCTATTTGATTACCAACTTTAGCTGGGGACCACCAGGAACCCCCTCAAGGACCACTGGTGGTCCCCGGACCATTCACTGCTTGAGAATCACTGACCCGAGGTCGATTCTACACATTTCTAAAGAGTTTTCTGGAGAAAAGAAAAAGAAGAATAAAAATGTTACTTCATCAGTGGCGCTAAAACTTTTTCATGTCAAGGAGTGGACCCCCAAAATGTATTTGAGTAAAAAAAAAGTTAATTTATCTCTGAGAGTGTACAAATGCATTTGCAAACTTTCTTGAGTTACAGACCAATAAGGGTCCATTTGGTTACTAACTATCATTTATCTGGCGACCCCCTGGAACTCCCTCAAGGACCCCTAGGGGTCCCCGGACCCCACTTTGTGAATCGCTGCCGTGTAGTACCCAGTAGTGCTGCACGATTCTTGCTCGAATGTGAATGTCGATTTTCCTCCACATGAATTGAGATCACGATTCTGCACAGGATTCAGATTTTTTTCCATGAAAATATGTATTGTGTTTAGTCTGTATAATTGCTGAACATTAGTACTACAATTCAAAATGTGGCAGCTGGAGCCATAACTACTGTGGCTTTCAGCAGACAACATCAAAGTGCTTGACTTAAACCCCTCTTTAAAGTCTCTTTAACTGTAGCGAAAACATAAGAGTCACTCAAATTAATTTGAGACAGAGATTTGTGTCTGAATCTAGATTGCGATCTTTTGTTGTCTTTCTCTAATTGTGCAGCACTAGTACCCA
The DNA here is from genome assembly GCF_963924005.1 of Protomyctophum bolini. NCBI lineage: Eukaryota > Metazoa > Chordata > Actinopteri > Myctophiformes > Myctophidae > Protomyctophum > Protomyctophum bolini. The sequence goes on along the minus strand of NC_137877.1, from coordinate 14,227,577 downwards.
TACAGCCCAGAGTGAGAGCTGCAGGGGTGGGGTGGGGGGCTGGGGGTGGTCCCCCCCCCCCTGGCGGTCCGTATAGTACCCATGCGGCCCAGAGTGAGCGATCGTTGGGGAAAGGGGAGCTGGCAGCTCCACTTCCTCTTGGCTCAGCGGTGGAAGCCTAATAATCCTGACTTATGCTCCTCAGTATGTGTAGTATTGGTGGTGGACTGGCCGGGCGGAGACTTGAGTACATTTACTTGAGTGCTGTGCTTGAGTACAGTCATTTGTATAACACGTTTCAACAAGGCAATACACAAAGTGCTTTACATATAATGTGTTGAGCGTTGGACGATGAAAAAATCCACCCATTTGTTTTTTCTCGGCTTGATTACTGCAATGCACTTTTTTCTGGACTGCCTAAGAAAACAACTGACAGATTACAACTTTTAACTAAAACTAAGATGAGAGAACATATTACTCCAGTTTTAGCTTCACTGCACTGGCTTCCGGTTGTTTTTAGGATTTCTTTTTAAATTATTTTACTTGTTTATGAAGCTCTCAATGGTCTCGCACCTTCCTGCCTACATGACTGCCTGCCTAAATATGTCCCAAACCGCCCCCCTAAGGTCTTCCACTGCTGGCCTGCTCGCTTTGCCTAAAAAAATGGCAATTAAAGAATACAGGGAAGCAGCTTTTTGCTTCTACGGGCTGACTGCGTGGAACAAACTCCCACTGTACCTTCGACAGGCAGCCTCTGTAGACATTTTTAAAGCACAGCTCAAGACCCACTTCTACACTCTTGCTTTTAATTGATCTTTAAATTATCTATTTATATATTATCATCTCTTCTGCCTTCTGTCTTCTATTGTATTCCTCCATGTTGCTCGCACGCACGCACACACCTCAGTCTTCTCCTTATCTGGTGTATCTGGCTGGCCTGTCATCGAGTGGCGGTGTGTGCGTGATGACTGGCGGTTTGCCCCGCCCTCTTGGTCCAGCGTCTTTGATTGGCTGTGCATGTGCGTGGTGTTGACACACACACACACACACACACACACACACACACACACACACACACACACACACACACACACACACACACACACACACACACACACGCACATAATTCCAGGTTCTGAGCCTTGATCAGAGGCTCCTCCTGCATGGCTCCTCAGGCCACATCCCAGATCAGACACACCATGTCCTTCTAGCAACGCCATGAAGCCCTGGCCTGGCCTGGGCTGATCCACAATTATATGGAATATGGCAGCAGTGGTTCCCACACTTTTTAGCTCAACACCTAAGAGAAAATGATCTACAGGCTAGTGAAAGCCTATAGATCGTCTATTTTCTCTATCTATACTTCTTAAACATTTGTTTCTAATTATGGAATTGACTAATTAACACTACACCAACGACATGCACCTCCCAAGCTGTCTTAACGATATACTCCACTGACAACCAGCCAGGCGTCAACATTTAATTATCAATTACGCGCCTTGAATTCATGGACTTTTTTATTTTATGCATTTGTATTCTTGAGCCAATAATTTGATGAGCGGCGGTCGGCGGAGTCTCCGCCTACTGAGTCTCCTATTGGCCGATGTTATTAGAATCTAGGCACAGAATGTGTCAAAAACATCTCCATGAATTCATGGCATCATGGGGTGTGTAATTTAAAGAAAATAAGAACTACTCATTTAACACTTGAATTAACTTTATTGCTTTATATTTATTTGATCAGAGCACACTATACTATACTGTCTATGAATGTCTGTTACTCTGTTTTGCAACAACAAGCCCTGAATTCGATGGTGTGCCACCACCAGCATGACGGACGATCGCCGTCCCGCCGCTATAGTGGCGGTAAAATAATTCATGCCTCGGGTGGTCGGCGATCCTTCCGCCATAGATTTGTTTAGCTGTTTGCTAACCGGATGTCAAGCGCCTGGGGTATTCTTTTCTTTGAAAAAGGCGCTCCAATAGCTGGGCACAGCAATGTAGTGACTGCCCAACTAACACAACACCACTGATGTGGTGACGTTTTTAGGCAGCATTCAGCCTATTCTCTCTCGTTGTTGTTGTTGTTCTTGCCGTCACTCTGCTGGGGTAGAAACTCTCTCAAATGCAATGCACAGTGATCTCTGCTGAGGTGGTGTTTCTCTTCCATAAGCTGGGCATTCGTTCAAGGAAGTTTGGAGGTGTTGATATCTTCAAGCTGGCGCAAGTCTTTGGGGAATATTATGCATCGCTGCAAACTCCGTGCAGAGTTCTGGGCAAGGATCCCCCCTTGGCTCAAACACACTGAGGATGAAACCGATCTTAATTGTAATACGACATCATATGTTTTCATTCCACTGATCTCCATCCTCACTGATTCGCCGATGAAGCGCTGTCATCGTGCAAACTAATCAGAGCACAGAAAACGTGGTTAGCCAACACCTGGTTTAGATGCGCCGCACGCACTATACCAAGTAAGACCAATACACTGTGGCAACACAATGGCAACGCAATGCTTGTTCTTCAGTAATGATGACAAAGCAGTAAAGCAACATGCTCAAATCATCTGCACTATATGAAATCATCTGTGTTCATTTAACCAGAGTTTATTCCATTTTTGACAGCTGTATGTGTGTGTGTGTGTGTGTGTGTGTGTGTGTCCTTGTGTCCGAGCACGAAAATAGCGTTATAGCGTTTGTTCACCACCAAGTGTCACTGTTGCACAGCCTTTCACACACACAAGCCAGGGAAATACAGTACAGTACAGTACAGTACCACTCACTTCGGACGGGTCTGACTTTACGTAATTTTAGTGTCTTTATTTCAACATTAGTACATTTTAGGGATATCTGTGAAAATAATCTGGAACAACCTATTGGTTTTATACCTGTATACTGTATATGTTATGTTAAAAAAATAATATATAATAATAATCTGGATTATTTTGAGACCGATTTTATGGCCAATATGGCGGATTTCGATATGCTACAGAGTATATCGTGCATCAGTATACATTTTATTTGTATGTGTATTAAAATAACAAGGCATGACAAGACAGACATACCCAAGCTTTTCACATGGAAGCAAAAACAAAACAACCAAATAAGACGGAAGTCAATATACAAATAAAAAAGAGAAATGAGAATGAAATAAATCAGCACACCGTTTATGGTTTAAGGTATTTCCATTATCATGAAGCATGTCCGTCAAAATGCACGTCTTCGCGCCGTCTGTTGAGCTTGTAGATCTGCTACTTTTGATGCTTCTGCGTACGCGACGCTGCGTGTAGTATGATCAAGTAGGGTGTTAAAAAAATTAAAACATTAAATCAAAGTACTGTACACAAAAAAGTTCAAATGTGGAGATCAGAGGTTTTCTGCCCGACAGCAGCGGTATATTTCAGGCCATCGGTTAGTTGTGTGATCATGGCAGCGGGCGATCCGCGTGTGATCCCGTTGGATTTGGAGCTTTGCCGTGTTGACTGAGGCCTTCCGTCCATCCAGAGCCGCTCTCTAATACTCCCGTTGATGGATTCGCACCTGTGACACCACTGGCAACGATGAGTGATTGGTTGACTTTATCCCTAAACGCGCTTGGGGAAGAAAAAAAAACTCAGGGTGTACAGCGACCTGTAAGACTCGTTTGTACAAATGTAATGCAGACGTACACGCACGCAGTAAAGCACGTACGCACGCACATACACGTATATGCACACACGTATGCACACACATGCAGAAACACATGCATTTGTACTCGCATTTGGAACATGCAAACTTTTATCCAAACGCACATTTTTGCAAACACACCTATACCGGTTTGCACATAATACTCCCACTCGGCCTCTCACACACACACACACACACACACACACACACACACACACACACACACACACTGGGTGGGTGGGTGAGTCCGCTGGTGTTCTAATTCAAGATAAATAAACGCCTCAGAGCTGCACCAACAGAACTCACATCACGGCCAATGAGAAAACCATTAAGACATGTGGGGCGAGAGAGAGAGAGAGAGAGAGAGAGACTAACTCTGGCAGCGTATAAAACAGTAAAACTTAGAGCCCGACTGATTTTGGAGACCCCAAACAGTGGGCTGGACCCATTTTTCACGAGTAAATAAATATCCCTTCATTTTCCTCATTTTTTTAAAATTAGGCCTATTATTATTATTATTTCTAAATGTGTAATAAAATAAAATAAAAACATTCTAAAAGAAAAGCGAAATGTTTCATGAATTCAAAACAAATTCAAAAAACATTCTAAAGAATTTCATGAATGAATAAAAGAAAATCAAAGAAATTCCATAAATTAGAAAACAAAATGTTGAATAAGTAGTGAAAGTCGTTGAGTTGCCTTGTGAGCTTGTAGATCTGCTATTGCTTTTTGTTTAATGTTTGAACATTTTCACCTAGAATAATTGCGGCACATTGGCTGCATATTTGTTATTTGCCGAAACCAATGTCATCAAACAAGACACATATACTTTAATGGCCGATGATGGCATCATTGTGTGTGTACATTAACGCGTCTGTTATCTGTGTGTGCATGCACGTGTATTTTGTGTGTGCATAATGTGTATGCACAGACATACAGTATAATTATGTATATTTCATTGAGTGTGTGTAGTGCCCTACCTATACAGTACATGCACTGTATGCATATTTATGCATGTGTGCAGAGCATGTGTGACTGTGTGTGTGTGTGTGTGTGTGTGTGTGTGTACATACATGCATGTACGTGTGCGTTAGCATGACAATAATGTGCAGTCTGTTCATATACTGTGTTTATACCGTATCCCCTGGCAGTAACTAAATCCCAGTCACTGATCCTAAAAATTGTGAGGATCCAGTGATTTTACCAACCAGCTTCACATGGTTGCCTCAAGCCATGGCTTATTGCTTTACCATGGTAAGGAAACGTGCACACGCACGCACGCACGCACCGTCGTACACGCGCACACAGTCACACACAAACACACACACACACACACACACACACACACACACACACACACACACACACACACACCAGCCACCCACCCCATCGGTTTTACTCACCTACCACAGTAACCACATGAGCCCTATACTGCGAGGAGATGCAGGGACACATGCGAGCCTGCGAGCCTGGCACCGATTTTTCACACTCTCCTGGTAAAAGCTGCGTTCATTTACTGACACATTCTCACTGGTTGTAGCGCAGAGACATGATGAACACGGTGCTGCTGGGAGCTAAGCCCTGCGATGACAAGAGAGGGGGAGTGAGGAGCAGGTACGGTGTAGACACCATGAAAACACACACACTGTCCAGGCACAGACACAGAGAGACAGATGAAGACGGAGAGGGAGAGAGAGATTCAGAAGAAGCGAGAGAAAGAGAGAGAGAGGTTCTCGTAGGCCCTTGGGGACTCGACAACACTGTTCACAGCAAGACTTCAGGCAGGCTTTTAATGGAGAAACCATGCAGTAACACACACACACACACACACACACACACACACACACACACACACACACACAGGCAGGCATCGCACGAGTTCACATGCAAACAAACCACAAACCAACACATTATGCACACGAAAGCAAGCTGATGATTATGTACCTCTGAGTTGTCTCCGAGTTAAATCTGCACTGGGGACTTTGCCCGTGCGTGCGTGCACATACATTAAGCAGCACATGTAGTGCTCTTCCATTTGGTGGTGGAAGCCCTGCATGCTCATGGAACCTCCTGCAGTCCATGGGAGGAGGTGTCCTCACACTCACAGCGTGGCCAGTGGCTGATGGCCTTTTGACCCCACCTGTGCACAAGACCAGGTCCACCTGGCCGACTGCATGCACTGTATACTATTACTGGCTGCGATTAGGAAACGTGGAAGTGAAATTAGTTACTGCTGCCGAAGCGAAAACATTGTGAAACTGACTTACATGCAGGCCGGTTAAGACTGATATGAGGTTAGGGGACTTGGTGGTCGGTTAAGACTGATGAGGTTAGGGGACTTACGTGGCCGGTTAAGACTGATATGAGGTTAGGGGACTTACATGGCCGGTTAAGACTGATATGAGGTTAGGGGGACTTAGTGGTCGGTTAAGACTGATATGAGGTTAGGGGGACTTAGTGGTCGGTTAAGACTGATATGAGGTTAGGTGACTTACGTGGCTGGTTAAGACTGATATGAGGTTAGGGGACTTACGTGGCTGGTTAAGACTGATATGAGGTTAGGGGACTTACGTGGCTGGTTAAGACTGAGGTTAGGGTTAGAGTTAGGTAGTTTCCCAATCACAGCCAGTAGGCTCCACTATACATGTACAGTACATGCAGTAGAGCCTGCTGGCTCCATTGCATTTGAGTGATCAGATTGTCATCCATGCCTCTAAAGGCCGCCGGCATGCATGGCTTATAAATACTCAGTGACCTTTGACACGCCCCCTCCTCTGTCCGTCTCTCCTGACTCTCTCTATCTCTGTAATTCGCTCGCCCCCTCTCTCGCTCTGTTTCTCACTGTGTCTCTCTGCATCTCTCTCTCTCTCTCTCTCTCTCTCTCTCTCTCTCTCCAACACATATGTGTTCTAGACCTATATATATGATGAATACTGCCTCCTCCCTCTCTCTTGCTGCATGTGCACAGAGCAGAGCAGCTCCGCTCTCTCCCCGGGTCTGCTTTCAATTTCTGGTAAAATGAAGAGGTTTTTGAGAAAGAGAGAACAGAGAGAGAGAGAGAGAACGAGAGAGAGAGAGAGAGAGATGGAGAGAGTAGAGGAGAAGGGAAGAGATGGGGTGGGGGGGGGTAACCCTGTCTCTGCCTTGTAAACCCATTATTGTTCGGGATATTGTCAGAAATCCCACTTTTTAAGAGCAGTGTTTGTGTAGGATCTCTTCTCAACCCCTCCCCGCCCCCCCTACTACATAATCCTATTCGCCGGGGCCGAGGTTTAGCAGTGCAAATAAACACAGTAATGGAGCCGCTCGCTCGCTCGCTACATTGCAGAAGACGAGAGAAGAGCAGGCGAGTGGCGAGCCTCTTTTTTCGTCCCCGAAATCTCTTCCAGATGCCACCGATAGATCACCATATTTACATCGGCTGTGTTCGGTTCCCATGGCAATGTGGCTCCGTTTTAACTATCGGCGTTTCGGTGACCCGAATCATCTCTCTCCCTCTCTCTCTCCCTCTCTCTCTCTCTCTCCCTCCATTTCTCGGGCCTTGATTAGCACGGGAGGACAGATGGATAATTTTCAGCGGAGGAGGAGGAGGAGGAGGAGGAGGAGGAGGAGGAGGAGGAGGAGGAGGAGGAGGAGGCATGCTATCGATGCACAGATGTTGGTGTCACACTGCACGAGCAGTGTCGAATTCGTCGACTGAAACTGTGATGAAAAATGTCTGTCGACGACTATACCTTTTTTTCACTGACGAAAACAAAATACGATCCAAGCTGACAATTTCGTCAACAAATAAAAACTATTGACTAAAATGTTATGGAGGGACGTTAGGATAGTGAAGAAGAGATTCAGTAGAACTAAAAGACAAGTCCTTTTATGATTGGTTGTGTGCAGGTGTCATTCTCAGGTGTTGTAGAGCTATTTTCAGGCATATATCAGGCATAATATATCAAATAAAATCTTACGATTATGTAGTCAACTAAAACTAGACTAAAAGTAAAACATTTCAGATGACAAAAATCTGACTAAAACTAACCAGAATTGACTGACTGTGACTGTGACTAAAACGAAATTATATAACAGGTCGTTTCGAGGAAGCAATCTGACTGGTTGAAACAGCCTTCTAGCCGTGCTTCAAACGAGCATGATGGAACACTTAATCAAAACACAAAAATCAGCTGCTCTGTTCTCCTAGAGCAGCCGACGGGTTGCTATGCTAGCGATTTTCTGGAACATTTTTACTAGTCGTATATATAATAATAATAATAATATTATGGCTACATCAGTCATAAATACAAAATATGCTTTTTTGGCGAATATCTCAGTTATAATGAAATTGAGTTGACGTGCTTTATTTTTAGGGTAAACTGTTGTATAATCGCAATATTACACTCAAGGGTCGTGCTCAGGGGTCACCCTGTTATCGTCATTCAGGGTTAGCTCTTTATGTGTTTCTGCTGATATTTTTGTCCACTCGTTTTGTGTGTCCGTGGCAAAAATTTAATTTTGAAAAAAATGTCCACCACAAGCCAGTGTTGTTTTTGGCACCATTTCTATTTTAGTTTTAGTCATAGTCTCTTGAAACGTTTTCATTTAGTTCTTGTCGCATTTTAGTCACCTGGAATGTATTGGTGTTAGTCTAGTTTTAGTCGACTAAATCTACAGTTGATTTGGTGGACTAAAAGGTATTTTAGGGTTTTATTTGTTGACAAAATCGACAGTATATTTAGTCATAGTTTTAGTCATCATAGCTTAGTTTTCAGTTAGTTTCCATTTAGTTTCCATTTCGTCAGTGAAAAAAGGTATAGTCCACGAACATTTTCCATCATAGTTTTAGTCGACGAAAAAAGCACACCCTCTTTTGCAATATTGCTTAATCGAATTTTGCTGTCAAAATCAACACCCAGCCGGTGCATATACAGTACACCTCCTCCCACTGCCTCCATCCTGTCCTTATTTCCCATCATCCCTCGCTCTGTCTTTCTCTCTCCCTCCCTCCAGGCTTCCCGAACTGTATACGGGTTGTTTCCTCGTGATATCCGATCCCCTCGTTAGGCGCGCATTATTACCACGTTGATCACCGCTCTTCGCTTTCCATTAGCGTAGCTCGCCCCCGTCTGCTCCATCGTTCATCCGTAAAGTTTGCGGGATAGCGATGGTGAGGGGAGTCATTAGCCCTCCCTGGGGGGGGGGGGGGGGGGGGGGGAGGGGAGGGGGGAGGGGGCCTGCCTCCTCGTTGTGGTTATGGATGGTTAGCTGTCTCTGCATGACTCCTTAATTATTGTCCCTCCCTTTGGTGTAGAGATGAGCCTGGTCTGGTGTGCCGCATCAGAGCGTATGAGAGCATGTTGTATGTTGTAAAATGTGCGTGTGTGTGTGTGCGTGCGTGCGTGCGTGCGTGTTGACTACATTGTCCACAAATGTGGCCTATGTCAGGAATTTTAAATGTGGGCTAAAATTGGTGTTCGGGATCGGGAGTCGAACCCGTGACACGCTGCTGTCAGGTGAAATAGCAGCCTAATGTGCCCAGACGGTTGTGCCAGCCGTCCCATGCGGCCCCCAATTGGATTTTTACTGAATTTCAAAAGGTTATGGTAGTTGTTATGGTTTGGTTTGGGGTTAGGATAAGGAGACAACCTTATATGCAATGAATCAATGCATAATGCCCGTAAAGGTGTGCCAAGTGGGTACTGTATACTGTATGTGCGAACGTGTGTGCATGCGTGCGTGCGTGGCTGCGTGCAATGTCCTCTCAATTTCAGGAGCTACTACTGTCCCTGTCCAGTAGGCGGTGAGCTCTGCACACATGTGACAGCAGCATACATGCAGTGCAAAAGCGTTCGGCAGTGTGTCTGAGACTCTGGTGTAGATCAGATGACGTGAGATTTGGGGATGCTGGGGGATTCCCCCTGATGTCTGTATCCTGCATGTTTCCTATACCGTCACCCATTACATACAACTGTATGTCGTGATGTGTGTCGTATTGCTGTTGAGGCAGAAACAAAGAGAGAAAGAAAGTAGGAGGCAGAAAATGAGAGAGTCTGCAAAACCACTTCAACCCTCCTTCGATGAATAGCAAAAATAGCCGATCTACAATCTCACAATCCACAGAAAGTCTGTATACAGTTAGTATATACATTTTTACATTTAGTGAGCTAAAAAAGTGACTTTGAGACCTATCCCACTGTGCAATGTAAGCCAAATCTACAAGCTCAAAACGCGTCGCACTGCGGCGTTTTGAGCTCATAGATCGGCAATCTTTTGCTATTATTTGAATAGAAATCCTGAATAATTTGTTTCTGTTTTTGAATTTCAAATGCCTTACAAATGCCTTTAATTATAGCATATGAACTAAATTCAAATACATTGGACATTAAAGAAAAGACAATAACATTTTAATACAATAAGCTACTAATTTAGAGTATTTAAAGCGGGTCATGATTGCAAATCAATAATATATCATTATTCTATACCTGCAGAGGCCACATTAAGTGAAGGTGGGGGCCACATGTGGCCCACCGGGCCGCCAGTGGCCCATGTATGCTGTAGGTAGTGTATACGGTGACGTGTGAAGTTCAGCTTTCTGGCTATGGCCCACGCTGACATATTTCTCTCTCACCGCGGGTTCCTTTCACTGCTGTGATAAAAAACCTAATAAACTACCAACGGAGGAGAGGAGAGGAGAGAGGTGGCTGCCCGCTCTCCATAAAAAAACATTTAACTAAACAATCGCTCCGTTACTGCACATTATTCATTCATTGCCCGCTAACAAGAAACTAAAAACACAGCGCTCGCTCGCTTGGCGACAGCTCCAGCGTCGTGAGAGAGAGGAATATGTTATTGCCGCTGTCGGGTGTATGTCCATAACATGAGCTCACTATAGGCTGATTTTACGCTTGCTGAAAATAACAGATCCACAAACGCGACACGTGAGATTGTAGATCTGCTATTTTCAGCAAGCGTAAAATCAGCCAGTACGACGGCATCAAGGCCCTAAAATCTTATGATATTTAGTCGACCAAAACTAGACTAACACTAACATATGACTAAAACTAAATGAAAAATATGAAAAAAACTGACACAGGGAAGGAGCTGCGAATGTAATAATTCCAATTAAGGTCGGAGCAGGCTGCAGGCCTGGGCCAGACAGTATAAGCAGACACGGCACTCTTCGTTTTACGGGGGCCCGGTACGGACGGACGGACGGACGGGCGGTTGCGGGTGCAAATCCCCTCGCGACTCAGGCCCCGACCATGCATGGCGTTGGAGACCCAGCTGTGTAAACGCCTGGAGGAATGTGTTGGTTAAACTAAGGCATGTTTGAAACGGTGGGAGGACGGAGTCATTCGGAGAGAGAGAGAGAGGAGTGTGATGTGGAGGATGTGGGCTGCAGTGCAGCCTGGCCATTAGGATTAGACCAACAGACACATGTACATACAGTATGTACCGTACGTACGGGATCCACATACTCTGTCTGTCCGTCTATCTGTGGGGGAAATGTGAGCCTCTGTTTGCAGCTGCTCATTGACAAAATGAAAGAACCGGCTGGTGTTGTGGAAATTCAATATTTCCTTGGTGAGAGAATCGCACGTTTATTTGATATGAACATATAGTGTAATTAGAAGATGATGTGAAAATGAAAGAGAGTAATGGATTGAAATGAGAATAGACAAAGCATTACACGAAAATACGGACATGTCCGGTTTTGCCTCGGAAGCAAAAGTGTTTGCCGACTACCTTTTTTCACAGACGAAAACAAAATAAAAACTAAGCTATGATGATTTCATAGTCATATCAATGACTAAAATATATTGACAATTTTGTCAACAAATACAAACTAGACTAAAGTGTTAGGGAGGGACAATAGTCATAGTAATTTTATGCTTGGTTGTGGGCAGGTGTCATTCTCTGAAAATAGCTGATCTACCAGCTGACAATGTGTCGCAGCGCGACAGATTGTGAGCTTGTGGATCTGCTTTTTCCGACACTATTATTCAGTTATACACATAACTGAATAATGCGGTAATTCAATAATTTAACAGGAATATAAATTTAATTTCCATTAATTACAGTTGGTTTGCATTTGTTATCCACTTGAGCCCTATCAGTGTAGGCTCTGTTGACTACAGGACAAGCTTTCATTTCATGCCGGTTAGCTTCGGATCTTCAGTTAAAATCACAACGCTAATTGCAGCAGCTGCTCAGTAAGCTGGCATATCACAGTATAGTATGCCCAGATGTTATATTATACACCTTAATAATATATTAATTCAGAGATTGTATTACTGTCGTATGATTGACCGTTTATCCTATATAGCATATTGTATTTATATATATATCCTATGTCTGGAAGAGTTTAATTTGCTACAATAGGAGTTTTAATTATACAGAATATTGAGTGCATAAAATAACTTCTAATAAGATCTAATAATTAATTCCCTATACCAGTTTGATAATTCATTTAAAAACGTAATGCTATTAATCTGGGGTCCTTCAAGGCATGCATGGGCAACGGGCGGCCCCAGGGGCCACATGGGCAACGGGCGGCCCCAGGGGCCACATGCGGCCCGCACCTTTAATATCAGAATACTGATATATTATTGATTCCAGCTGTTCCAATTCCAAACATGACCCGCTTTAATTACTTCAGTCTATATGTGCCAAACAGAGTATGCAGGTGAAATGGGGGCAATGGGGTATACGGCAGGAGGGGGGGCTGCTGTCCCCCGCCCTCTTCAATCTGTATATGGATGACCTGTCTAGGCTGCTGGGAGGGTGGAGGACATGATAGGTAATACTTTGATTAACCATTGTATGTACGCTGATGACTTGGCCATTGTATCCGCTAGTAGTCCAGGGTTCCAACTGCTGTAACTTAACATATGCTCAGCATATGGGGTGAAGTTTGACGTTATATACAATGCAAAAAAAGAGTGTGATTTGGATCTGCAGGACCAAAGAAGACCAGAAACGACATTTTCCGGTGTTCCACTTGTCGGGTCATACCCTCACTGTGTGCAACAGTTGTAGATATTTGGGTCACATCATTCATGATAATAAGATGGAAGATGATGCTGACATGTACAGACGGCACAGAATGCTGTATGTTAGTCAGGAAATCCCACTATTGCTCTGATGCGGTCAAAGTGGATTTATTTAGAGCCTGCTGCACCCCGCTGTATACTGTCCCCTTTATGGGTGAATTATAAAAAAGTGTCAGCTTAAGGTGAATTAGAATGATGCTCTCATGCAGGATTCTGCTGAAGAAGCCTATAGGGGTGGCTGACCTGTTAGTCCGCTATTCTGTAGACTGGAAGTAACCCACCTATGCTTTCTATGGCATAGGCAGCTCCCGGCAGGATCCGCCCGGAGAAACTAGGCGCAGCTGCTGGACATGAGACTAATTAATTAGAGCGGCGGAGAGAGAGAGGAGTGTGAGTGTGTGTGTGTGTGTGTGTGTGTGTGTGTGTGTGTGTGTGTGTGTGTGGGTGTGTGTGTGTGTGTGTGTCAGTGTAACAAAGGTGCAGACGATCAGAAATCAGCAGAGAGTGAGCAACGTTTGCGCAACTGTATACCGAATTGAAGTGGACTCAAAATGTCTGGGTTTCCGAGGCTAGCTTTTCTTTAACTCTGGTCTAACCACCTTCCAGGCTCTTATGAGAAACCTCATGTTTAGTTTTAAAGGCAGACTTGATATGGGTTTCATAATGAAGTCATTAATGTGTTGACCAGTCCGAGGTATAGCACAGTAAGATACGATCGCACATGTGGAAGCACTGGTATGTGTGTCTTTTTATTGGGGCTTTTTTTAGATTTTTATGTATTCTTGTATCTTTTAAGTGTTTTGTATGTCTTTTCATTGTTTTGTATGTCTTTTATTGGCTTCGGCTGTAAATAAATGTTGTTTGATTGATTGATTGATATGTAGCTTAATGACTAGTATTAAAATGTATTTGTATTTAGTTCAGGGGACCCCCAGGGGTCCTTCAGGGGACCCCCAGGGGTCCTTAAGGGGACCTCCAGGGGTCCTTAAGGGGGTTCCGGGGGAGTCCCCAGCTAAATGTGTTAATATATACTGTAGCATCAACATCAGTTTACATCAGCTATTTGAAAACGGCCGTTCCGCTCTATAATAAAAAACTAAAATCTGGTATGGGACTATAGGACCGTCCCTGGCACAACATATTTTCAGATGGCAGTACTTGCCAATTACTGGGATTTTTTATAATTGATGTGAGAACCACTGGATTAAGAGACAGCTTCCAGCTGGACTGGGCATTTCCACAGCGATTACCACATTATGGGAGATATGGGACAAAGGCAGAGCTATGTAAAGCAAGCATTAGTTAAACAAATGGAGAGTTACAGACAGTACGAAGTCCAACTATATTATCTACGCTTCCCTGGCATGTACGTACCGTATGTGTTTGTATCTTATCACACACACACACACACACACACACACACACACACACACACACACACACACACACACACACACACACACACACACACACACACACACACACACACACACACACGTGTATACTTAGAGCCTTAATTGTGACAGGTCCTGTGTGTCTCTGAGTCATCTATTGTGTGTCTCTTCTAATCACACAGTTAATTAGTTGCATGTCGATGCCGGACGTGTCATGTCTTCTTGGCAGAGGGATGTGTTATGGTCTATCATGGTCTCATTAGGAGCAGGTTAGAAATGGACAAGAATGCATGAGTCATGTAGGCCAGAGAGGGAGAAAGAGAGTTGGGGCTTTAGAGCATTGCTTCTCAAACGTTCTCATTTTTTGATACAATTGATATCTTATGCGACCCCGATGTATGCTGTAAAATCCTTAATGTTGATTTAAACACTGTTTACTGTACACTGTCAGAGTTTTTGTATTTGCTGGGACTCCCCCATGAATGAAATGCCCTCAAGGAACCCTTGGGGTCCCCAGCCAGACCCCACTTTGAGGAGCACTACAGTACATATCTTTGACTAAAATAGCCGCTCTAGTACAAGCTCACACAACGTGCCGCAATTCATGGTTGTCTGCTGCTATGTGCATATTGGCTCACTGGTAACACTTTGCTACCATGTTGGTCTCAACGTGTCCTTGATTGTGTTCCAAATGGCCCTGCTGCAGGTTTGTAACTCTGAGAGAGTACAAATGGAACCAAATGGCCCCTTACGATTACGGGTCAGAGTTATGGGGGTCCTTGAAATTAAAAACTTTGAAAACCACAGTGCACACTAAATGGAACAGAGCCTTAATTAGTATTCCCGGTAACACCTGTGAAGGAAGTAGGGAAGCGCCCCGGAAGTAGGAAGAGTTATTCTGTGTGCATATAGCCCATTTATGCTTCCGATGTGCAGGTTGGTGCCTTGCATGGTTTCCACCACCATCGGTGTATGAATGTGTGTGTGTGTGTGTGTGTGTGTGTGTGTGTGTGTGTGTGTGTGTGTGTGTGTGTGTGTGTGTGTGTGTGTGTGTGTGTGTGTGTGTGTGTGTGTGTGTGTGTGTGTGTGTGTGTGTGTGTGTGTGTGTGTGTGTGTGAGAATGGTTGAATGTAATGCACAATCTATATGTGAAGCGCTATAGAAAATGCACCATTTAACATGTACAGTAGATGGTAAAATGGTAAATGGTGCTTTTAACCAAAGCTGCTTTACATATTGTTGTGCATTGCATTGACCCTTTCACTCACACACACACACACACACACACACACACGTGCATTTGACCGAGACAACAACGACCAATAGCAGTGGTCGTCTCACTACAAGGTAGAATCCACACATCCAGAGTATAAAGAGGGTGTGTATTTTTACAGGGTGAGTGCTTTTACACTCTTAGGGTTAGATTAACACATTTATTGTGAATGACGATTCTCTGCCAAGGACTGTGCCCACAAAACGACAACTATGTGTGCAGTGTGTGCGTGTGTGTGTGTGTGTGTGTGTGTGTGTGTGTGTGTGTGTGTGTGTGTGTGTGCGTGCATGCGTGCGTGCGTGTGCGCATGTGCGTGTGTGTACCATCTGCTTTGTGGAAAACGATGAAACTGTTCCTTGTGTAACCACTTGCAACCTGGCGTCCCTATATTTTGGGCATGGCTGGTAAGATTTTTCAAAACATTTTCTAAGCCATTTCAAATATTTACAAGAAAAGAAAAGTCCTATATAACAAAGATCGTGTGCAATTTGTATAGCATGACATCCACACTTACCACCTGTCTACGTAGGAGGAGATATAAAGGCGTGGATGAACCTCAGCTTCCTTCAGCTAAACAGCTCCAAAAACCGAAGCCATCGTTGTTGGCACTCCCCCACCATGCAGCACCTCATCCTCCTCCGGCCATAATATTCCCCTCTCATCCGCAGTCACCAACCTGGGTGTGAAAATGGACCCACAGCTCAACTTTGAGGCACACATTAAACACCAGTGCAAGACCTCCTTTTTCTTCCACCTCAGAAAACATTTCCAAACTCCAGTCCACACTCGCCCTGCCAGATGCTGATGAACTAATCCACGCCTTCGTACCCTCCAGGCTGGATTACTGCAACGCACTCATTGGGACCCCTGGCCAGAGCCTCCAGAGTCTCCAGTACATTCAAAACAGCACTGCTACGATCCTGATGAGAGTGCGAAGGTACGACCATATCACACCCATCCTCTGTTCTCTCCACTGGCTCCCCATCTCCTTTAGGACCGAATACTGGAACCTTCATATACCAGATTTGTGATTTTCACCTTTCTTTTATTTTTATTTTTTTACAAAGATTCTTTTGAAAATAACAAATAACTTGTAGGTCCGCTATTTTTGAAAAATCGTGAAAATGTGCCTCAAATCTTATATGTGACTAAATTTGACTGAGGGACTGCCATTGGATTTTATAGAATTTCCATGTCATATGAAAGCAGGGAATCATAGCTTCAAATTGACATATTGGTTGTTCAGTTTGAACCACCAGTTTTGGAGGCTTATAGAGTAATGTCTTGCAGAAAAAAGCGAGTTGAGAAAACTTGAAAGGTTCACTTCTGTGGTCTCTAACATTACACCTAGCTACATGTTTAAGCATTTATTTCATTTTTACATGTCGATTTCAGCTCTGACACTTATTTCAGACATGCTCTAGTATGTGAAGGGTCTGCCTGTGCTATTAACTCATTTTGAAAAACAAAAATACGTTTTTCTGAAAAGGTGAAAAGCTGTAATTTGCGCCATGGCAGTCTCTCAGTCAAACTGGGTCACATATATTATTACAGTGAACATTTTAACTCAAAACAGGTCCCTGGAACAACATATTTTCAGATGGGGAGGCATATTACATAATAGTTTTTGGAGTCCTTGACATGAAATATTGAGCACCACTGATACAGAAAACTGTCAGGATTTTGAAGATCTTTTTTTAATTTCGACGTCATGCCTAAATGGGTTAAACGTCCCTTTACACCAGCTCTCCATGCACGCCAATAACGGACGATCTACAAGCAAGCTCACCTGTGGTCGGGCTTGTGGCGCGTTACAGTTTCCTTGTGAAAAAAAACGTATTCGTTTTAGTCCCACTGCCTGCAGAAGGTTCCCTGCAGCCATGTGTGTGTGTGTGTGTGTGTGTGTGTGTGTGTGTGTGTGTGTGTGGCCACCATGTGTACTGTATAGGTGGAGGGGTTGGGGGGGGTCTGAATGTGATCCGTACTGAGCTAGCTCGTTAGTGTGTTTGGCCTCTCAGATGAGACTTGACCCAACAACCATCTGGGCCAGATCCCCCTGGTCTGGACTGCAGCTGGGAAGCTATGCGCGCACGCACACACACGCACACGCACACACGTTTATATTACTATACTTGTGAGGACATGAGTAAATGTTTTAGAATGGCACTTTTCATATTTTCTTTTAAATTATTTGCCATTTTAACTGTAAGACTAAAGCTGAAATAAAATAGCGCATCTACCATCAAGTATAAATCAAGTCATAAAACTCTTAAAACCCTAAAACCTAACCCTCAAAAAAGTCTAATCCTAAACCTGAGTCTTTTTCCTAATTGTGTAAATTTAACTCTCACATATCTTCCCCTTTTTTTTTGAACAAGGTATATCATTGAAAGTGAGCGGCCAGCAGGAGAGAGGAGGTGGGAGGGAGCCGTGATGTGCAGCAGATGAAGTTGGACTCATCTGGGCTTCGGTGTTCATGACAGACGCTTGAGGAAATGCATTATTCTACAAACATTGGATTGACTAGCCCGGGTATGATTCATTCATTATTAAAGATCTGTCTGGTGAAGACGCATCAAAGCTTCAGGATAAAAGAAACTGGATGAGCCCATTTATTTATAGTTTAGAAAGGCAATTCCAAAGATATGTCTCGTATATACTTCTAAACAAATATAACGTCCAAAGATGACAGTACTGATGCACACATATGGCTCCGACTGACAGGGTATACTTGTAAGACAATTTACAAGCTGTTGTCCAAAGAAAGAAATAACAAATAATAGCATAATACATGGCCTGGAAAGCTGCATTATAGCTGACCACGCAAACATCCATGTGCACTAACGTGCACATGCTATAAAACCCTCTTCAGATTGAAAATTGGCAGAGTTCTAATTTAAAATACAGGCTATTACTTGAATATTATTACTTTCTTTGAAATGTCAAATTTGTCTTTTGAATGAAAATAAATTGGTTTAATCATATTTCAGTCATCTGCAATGCGTTAGTGTTTAGTATCTAGTTTTATAAATAACAATAACAATCAACTTATAGTTGATTGTGTTGGCAAAACAATATTTTGGCAGACCTTGATAGCGTAATGCCTGATTTTATGCTGAAAATAGACGATCTACAAGCGCAACCAAACATAAAATGACTTTAGTTCTACTGGATCTCTTCTCCAGTCTAGTTTTTATTTATTGATGAAATTGTCAATATATTTAGTCTTGCTTTTAGTCATCATAGCTTAGTTTAAATTTAGTTTGTTTGGTAAAATAGGACACAGAATATATTATGTTCTGCACACACGCACGCGTATAAAAACTATGAATGGACATTTACGCGTCCATTTGGCTACATTTGTATACACATTATGGATTCATTAAAACCTCTTGTTTTACTGTGTATATAAGGTTTGCACAGATATAAACACACACACACACACACACACACACACACACACTCACACTCACACAGAGAACCTTTGACGTTTCCCACGGTCGATGTGATGAGATTAGACCAACAATTAAATGCAAATTGAATGAACAGGGTTTGGTACATGGGGGTGGTGTCTGTATGCAATAATTTGAATGTCGGACGTGTCACACACACACACACACACACACACACACACACACACACACACACACACACGCACACGCACACGCACACACACACACACACGTACACACGCACACGCACACACACGAGAGATATAATGCTGCACCTGGTATTGTTCTGTCTCTCCATTATCATATACCCCCTCTACTCTGTTCTCTCGGTCCCTGAGCAGAGATAGGCCGTGCTGACAGCTCTGATGGGACCATATATACATGGATATTACACATCTATTACACGTGACACACGCATGCATGAACACACATGTGGACACAGCGGCTAGTGCGGTCTTTCCATCCACTGTACACTGGTCACGGTCTTGTTGTATGAGTATGAATGTACAGAATCTGATTTACAGTCCATATGATCAATATTTTGTACGTTACAATTTGTTGCAATGTATTGTTTGCACATATTTAGTGAGATGCTTTTATGTTATATGTTTCAGACCAAAGATCCTTTTCAGTATAATTGATTGATTGATTGATTGATTGATTGATGGACTTACAGAGGTCCCTATAGAGTTTGCCTCCCCATCCATCCTATACGATGGATGGGGAGGAACACCACGGTTCCTGTAGTCCTCCTCCACCATCTGACCTCTGACCTCTCCTTCACTCAGTCCTTCTCCAGGCTCAACTAGAGAGTAAATGAGGTGCTATACTAGGATGTTTATCATTTCGTGGCTGCTTTTCATGGTTGTTGAGTGCACATCAAGTAGCCTACACACACACACACACACACACACACACACACACACACACACACACACAACTGCTTTGTACACACTGGATTTCGGGATCGTGTCCAATCATTATCAAACCTTCTCTGACACTTAATAAGTCATTAGGATGGTATACTCACTGCCGCACATACATATGCACACACACACACACACACACACACACACACACACACCCTTGGCCATGTGCTAAGGCGGAGTAACGATAGCCTGAACTAATAAATGATTTAATCATCAAAGAGCTGACAGACAGGCCAAAGTAAACCCCAAGCTACAAGTTTGACCTCCATCACTGTGTGTGTGTGTGTGTGTGTGTGTGTGTGTGTGTGTGTGTGTGTGTGTGTGTGTGTGTGTGTGTGTGTGTGTGTGTGTGTGTGTGTGTGTGTGTGTGTGTGTGTGTGTGTGTGTGTGTGTGTGTGTGTGTGTGTGTGCGTGCGTGCGTGCGTGCGTGCGTGCATACCGTACATGTGTTGTGTGTATTTGCAGTGCAACTCCACACCCATGAATGAAGCCTCTATAAAAAAGAAAAAGTAAGAATGTCTGTCTGTCTGTCTTGTCTGTCTGACTCACCCCCCCTCTCTCGCTCTCTCTCTCTCTGACTCCCCCCCCCTCTCTCTCTCTCTCTCTCTGACTCCCCCCCCTCTCTCTCTCTCTCTCTCTCTGACTCCCCCCTCTCTCTCTCTTTCTCTCTGACTCCCCCCCCCCCTCTCTCTCTCTCTGACTCCCCCCCCCTCTCTCTCTCTTTCTCTCTGACTCCCCCCCCCCTCTCTCTCTCTCTGACTCCCCCCCCCCCCCCTCTCTCTCTCCACCAAAGGCAAAGCCTTCATTATAAACCAGGGAAATAAAAACCCACCCGGGCAGAGAGGAGAGTGAAG
>NC_137877.1:14141990-14201990 GCF_963924005.1 Protomyctophum bolini | reverse complement strand
AACATTATTTGTATAGCACCTTTCATGACATGAAATGCAGCTCAGAGTGCTTTACAGAGCAATGGAGACAAAAAAGAAAAGAAAAGCAAGGCATAAAACATTAAAATAATAGCAGTAATGCAATACAGTGAGGACATAAATAACAAGAATTTAAAAGATAAATTAAAAGTGTAGAAGTAGTGTGCAACCTGGCCTGGGGGCGCCTGATGGAGGGGAAAGGAACTGGTCGGAATAACGTGTTCCTTCCACGCGCTACGTCCGGCCGGGAAAATCCCCCCCTGTCAGGTGAAAAGAAGCAGCTTGGACTCCTCATGCATAGAAGGTAGCATGAGGTCAGTCCGCTGCCCCCCAGGTTGACAGAGGAAGTGTAGCGTCCAGGATTACATTAGATAATTGACACTGGGTGAATAAAATGGGGGATAAAAAAAGTGTCTGCAGAGGCTGCCTGTCGAAGGTGTAGTGGGAGTTTGTTCCACGCTGTCGGCCCGTAGAAGCAGGAAGCTGCTTCACCGTGTTATTTTAGTTGCCTTTTTTATTTTATTCCAGCTTTAATCGGTCACTTATCCATAGTACATAATCCATCCATCCATCTTTTCATCCATGCATCGGTTTACTCTACACAGATAAACCCTCACCCCGGCGCGAGTGAGAATGGAATCAAACGTACCCTTTTACGGGTCCGTTTGATTCCATTCTCACCCACCCGGAGTTAAGCGAACATTCTTTTTTCTCTCTTTCTTTTCTTGCTGCGCGTCCACTTGGGTGGCGGGTGTCCTGGGGCGTTCTCAGTGCAAGGTGTCAGAGGGGAGAGTCAGTCTGTCAGTATCAGGAGTCAAACTGATCTACGCTGAGAGACCCCCCCACCACCACCCTCCTTGTTTTGGCCTCACTCACACACACACACACACACACACACACACACACACACACACACACACACACACACACACACACACATGACACACACACACACAGGCTCTGCCTCTGCCCAGGCTCTCAGTGGGGGCCGGCCAACCCCTGCTCGGTGGTATTATGACAGGTGGAGTGTCGGTCAGCACCAGCCGACCCACAGGGCAGGCTACCAGAGTCCCCTCCTCCACGCACGCACGCACACACACATACACAGGGCAGGCTATAGCAGAGTCCCCTCCTCCACGCATGCACGCACGCACACACACATACACAGGGCAGGCTATAGCAGAGTCCCCTCCTCCACGCATGCACGCACGCACACACACATACACAGGGCAGGCTATAGCAGAGTCTCCTCTCTATGCTCGGCCCAGGAGGAGCTGCTTGGAGGAGGACTAGAGGGGGGGGGGGGGCTGAGTTGTGTTTGCTATAGCGACGGTGTGTGTGTGTGTGTGTGTGTGTGTGTGTGTGTGTGTGTGTGTGTGTGTGTGTGTGCGTGCGCGCGTGCATGTGTGTTTGTGTATACAAGAGTGTATCTGAGTGTTAAGAGAGTGAGAGAGAGTGTGTGTATACGTGCTTTTGAGAGAGAATGTTTTCAGTCCGCGTGTTAATCTGTGAGTTCATTCATGTGTCCTCCTCGTGTGTGTGTGTGTGTGTGTGTGTGTGTGTGTGTGTGTGTGTGCTTGTGTGAGCCACTATAGTTAAGGGGGTCTTTGCAAATAAAACATTTGAAAACCACTATAGTCCTAGACTTTAGTGGACTCCTAATGTGCCTAATAGTGTCATATTAAATAATTGTCATACATATTGTGAAGAATACCTGGAGAGTAAGTGGGTCTTATGATCAAAATAAGAACATTATAATAGTGTCTAAAACTTGCCACGGACACATTTGTCCATGTACAGACATATTGGTGACCCCTCTGTGGTGGAACAGGAGCGCACATAGAATAAGGAGAGGGCGCGGTGGGGTGGAGGAGACATGAGACGAGGCAGAGAGAGAGAGGATCAGAAATGAATCAACCAGATGGGGCCCGTGGTGAGAGGACGGGACAATTTGTGATCTGGGGGAGAGTGATGAAAAGACGAGGCCTTCACTCAGCACCTTGGCAGCCTTTCACCTCCTCACAGCGGGGCCGCGGGTCCGGGGCCAACGGGCCCCTGGGGACCAGGCCGCTCTGCTTTACATGCACTGCTACTGACACGTTGATGCAGGGTCGGACTAGATGGGTCATTTTACTGGTCTATGCACTGCTACTGACACGTTGATGCAGGGTTGGACTAGATGGGTCATTTTACTGGTCTATACTTCCATGCACTGCTACTGAAACGTTGATGCATGGTGGACTAGATGAGTCATTTTACTGGTCTATTTAACATGCACTGCTACTGAAACGTTGATGCTGGGTTGGACTAGATGAGTCATTTTACTGGTCTATACTTCCATGCACTGCTACTGACACTGTTGATGCATGGTGGACTAACTGGGTCCTTTTACCATAGAACACTAAACACTGGTGATTTTCACCTGACTTATATTTTTGTAATTGTCGTAATGTTGATTGATTGATTGATTAATTAATTATTTATTTAAGTGTCATGCTTCTTAAGAAGCCCAGCCCATTATGGACTTACAGGACACTTTTTACAGTTTACATAAACAATGACAATGACAATAAACTGACATGACAGTTCGCAAACAATGACACCTAAGATTCTAACATGGCAGATTACATATTAATTACACAACATAAAATGAAATACCATAACATTTTATATCCCATTGGGCCTCTAACAGGAGACCGGACATGGACCTACTTCAAGAGCTGAGATTGTCTTCTATACTCCAGGCTCTAGAAACAAACTGTGCCGTCTTTAATACTTTATCAAAACCACTCCAACTTCTGACCATCATCTTCAGGGTTTTGCTGTTGCATTGCCTCAAACAGCCATACAGTATTTGACTCGGGGTGCAAGGTGGCAAAGCCCTGACCCTTGCTGCGTTAGGCCTGTGAACCTTTGGTTATGTTTAGGACCATTCTTCTCTATTTCCCCGGTCTTCGTCGAGAGAGAGAGAGGGGTGACAGTTTCTGATGTTATACTAACTAGATGGACTTGATGTAGAGAGGGGTGACAGTCTCTGATGTTAAACTAACTAGATGGACTTGATGTAGAGAGGGGTGACAGTCTCTGATGTTATACTCACTAGATGGACTTGATGTAGAGAGGGGTGACAGTCTCTGATGTTATACTCACTAGATGGACTTGATGTAGAGAGGGGTGACAGTCTCTGATGTTAAACTAACTAGATGGACTTGATGTAGCTGACAGGTGGACTGGGATCAATTTGCTTTGCAGTTTGCATATCCGGTCTACAGTACGGACAGTCGGACACGGTCTGTGTGCATGCATGTATCTCATCATTACATCATATCCACCTGTAGGCTCTGATTGAGCTTCCCCCCCCCCCCCCAGGCCAGGGGGAGCTTTGCTTTTGTTTTGTTCTGTACACATAATCATTCATTGTCAAATAATCTGTGTCTGTGAGCTGGCCAACACAGTTCTGTTTCGACACACACGGCTAGACTGCCAAGACAAGCTTGTTGAACGGGTGTGTGTGTGTGTGTGTGTGTGTGTGTGTGTGTGTGTGTGGGACTGTGTGTGACTGTGTGTGTGTGTGTGTGTGTGTGACTGTGTGTGACTGTGTGTGTGTGTGTGTGTGTGTGTGTGTGTGTGTGTGTGTGACTGTGTGTGTGTGTGTGTGTGTGTGTGTGTGTGTGTGTGTGTGTGTGTGTGTGTGTGTGTGTGTGTGTGCGCGCGCGCACACGCACGTGCGTGCGTGTGCATGCGTGTGTACACAACTCAGCAATCTAGCATCTATACTTTTATATAGTTTAAAAAAGGATATTGTCTCTGTGGAGTGGAAACTTCATATGTCCAAAACCCTTACTTTTCAGGATTCAAATTCTAAAACAGCAAAAGTAGCAGATCTACAAGCAAAAAAATGCATGCGGCTTTGCATCGTGTTTTAAGCTTGCAGATCTGCTACTTTAATACTATTTTATGACTGTATATGATCAAGGAATTATTTTCTAAAACATTTTTAAATAAATAATAAATAAGAGGTTTCTGTCCGACAGCAACGATGTGCAAATATAAGTAAGTAAGTAACGTAAATTATCTTGCACACTTTACATGCAGTTGTTGGCACTGATTCAATGATTGGGGATATACAAGTATTATTATATTAACATACTGACAGGGTGATGTCACTCCACAACACGCTTGGAGGGGGACAGCATGCATGGGACAGCAAGCATTCCTCTCTGACGATGTGGAACTTTGTGGTGATCTTGGGTAAGAAAACAAAGAATAACATCGCTAACAATTATACTCCAGGGGGGATTTCTTCTTCCCGGGCTCAGCTTCAGAATGCCACTAATGAGTTGCTCCATTGTGCTTTTTAAGCCGTGTATGCGCACAATGCGTACAAAAAGTGAAACTGTATCTTCGTCCACTGAGCCTATACTATAGCAAGTTGTATTTTCCTAATTAACAGCATGGGGAATGGATGGTGTCTGTGACCATGACCACGGCTTGGATGAACGCCACTGCGCTTCTCTGACCATCCGGTGCTTGATCCTCTTAGATTTCTGTAAATGTTTTCGTAAAGGAAGGTCACCGTCTCACGAGTAATGCATTCATTCATTAATTTAATTGTTCATCTGCCACAGAACATCTTCAGTCATCAGGCCTTCATCAGCGTGAACAAATTAACACATGTACATTCCTTACTTAACCCATTAAGACCTGAGGCGAATTGAGAGAGAGAGAGAGAGAGATGGACTGAACTTATCCATGAACCACTGAAACTATGAGCCTGGCATGGATTTGTTTTTACGTCCAATTACTCTGTCCAGGACAGGCTTCAGACGCACCTCTTCAGGAGACCCATTTGTTTTGGACCAACGTTGATTAGATGATCCATCATGTCAATTGACCGAAAGAATAAGGTTGCGAATACAAGCAGCCGAAATTAGTTTTCTTCGACAGGTGGCTGGCATCTCCCTTAGAGATAGGGTGAGAAGTTCAGTCACATGAGAGAGACTCGGAGTAGAACCGCTGCTCCTTCGCCTGGAAAGGAGCCAGCTTAGGTGGTTCGGACATCTGGTTAGGATGCCTCTCGGGTGCCTCCCTAGGGAGGTCCTCGAAGCACGTCCCACTGGGAGGAGACCCCGGGGCAGACCAAGGCGCAGTTGGAGGAAACACATCGACTCACTGGCCTTGGAACGTCTCGGAATCCCCCAGGAGGAAGTCACTAATGTTGCTCTGGAGATGGAAGTCTGGAGCTCTCTGGTGGAGTCCGACTACGGATAAGCGGTTGAAGATGGATCATGGATGGATGGATGAATCATGTCAATTGTTTGTTGGGAATCTTGGGATACAATGGAGATCAAGGTTCAAGGTCATACTTGATTGTTACTTCTTGTGTACAGGACAGGTATACATAAGAGTAAAAACCTTTGCTTGGCTTCCTTCAGACAATGTAGCAGCATAGTTAACATATAACAACAAGAACACAGCAAGCACAGCAAACAAAGGGATAGAATAAAGAGTGCGAGAAAGAGCAAAGAAAAATAGTAACGTACATGTGCATGTTTTACACGTAGTAGCAAAGTTACTGTAGGTAAACTTTTTGTGAACAGCTTCACAGTAGGTTATGTTCCATATCAACATGTAGTTTAAAAAGGTGCAATTCGAGGCTATGTTCCATATACAACAAGATATGAGTTGTGAGATAAATGACTATATATAATGATACTAACAGGAATCCATTTTCCCTGCAGGCATGCAGACTGGAGGTGGAGGAGGAATATAAAAAGGATTGTATTGGAGGACCGACCTCTACTGGGTGGTCAGGAAGCACAAGCCAAAGGTTTCAACGCGCACACGCACGCACGCACGCGCAACATTGTTGTGTGCGCTTTTATGATGCTTGCACTCACATACGCACACACACACACACACACACACACACACACACACACACACACACACACACACGCCTTTATACATACCATTTCCCATTTCACCTTCAGTCTTTCACCGAAATATGAGAGACCAAACATCTCACATACATTCTCTCTCTCTCTCTCTCTCTCTCTCTCTCTCTCTCCCTCCCTATGATGCATCAATGGTCTCAGCCCTATACTACACTATACTATACTGCCTCGGGAAACAATAATGAATATGGAATGATGGTCTATATTTGTGCCACAAATACAACCAGATGCAAAGGGTGTGGTGTTGGGGGGGGGGGGGGGGGGGGGGGGGAATCAGGAGCAGATGTTTGGTAACTTACAGTGGGGTGCATGGGTAGGTGGGTGGGTGGTACATACATACGTGTGTGTGTGTGTGTGTGTGTGTGTGTGTGTGTGTGTGTGTGTGTGTGCGTGCGTGCGTGCGTGCGTGCGTGCGTGTGTGCATGCCGGGTTCAGACACAAGACGTCTATTGGGAAGAAGTGCATGATGTGGAGTATTTGCCCTCCAAACATATACTGTAACCCTACCCAGCCTGGCTGGATAATCACATGTATCGGCACATCATAATGAGGCAGTCTGCATGGTAATGCATCCTGGAGAGAGAGGGCAGTGGTGGGAAAAATACTCACATTTAGTTTTTTACTTCAGTGGAAGTATCAATAGTGCAATATAGAAATACTCTGTTACTAAATACAGGAGAAGTCTGGAATTCAAAACATACTTCAGTAAAAGCACAAACATATTGGCATCCAAATGTATACTTTACGTATAGCAAAAGTATAGAAAGTATACTCATTATGCACAATGTGCCATTTCAAGTTTTCAAATGTACAAAAATCTTTTTGCAAATAGCAGATCTACAAGCTCACAGTGAGCTTGTAGATCGGCTATCTTCGAATGGCCGAAATGTATATATAAATAAGGGCTGTAGTAGTGGTTAATTAATGTATGTTTTGTAATAATAATAATACAAATCTACAAAGTAATAACTTTAAGCCTATATATAGTAACTGAAGTTTCCAAATAATTGTAGTGGAGAAAGGGTACAAGTTTGTCTCTGAGACGTAGTGGAGTAGAAGTAAAAGTATTGGAGGAGAGAGAGAGGGAGAGAGGGAGAGAGAGAGAGAGAGAGAGAGAGAGAGAGAGAGAGCGAGAGAGAGAGAGAGAGAGAGAGAGAGCTATGCAGCTGCTCTTAGGGGCAGGTTTCTCAGAACAGACACAACACCAATGCCAATTAGACACGGAGAGGAAACCACATATGTCTTGACACTACATGTGGCTGCTGATCTGATGGTGCATGCAAAGCATGGGAGGGAGGCTGGACTCGCTGCTATGGAGTAATTGCATCCCCCTCTTCTCTCCCCTATATAGGCTGAAACATGACGCAACCGACCCGTACATATAATAATACCATAGACTTACTTGAGTAGGCATGCAGCTGGTTTGCAATTCAGCGGTGGAAATGTGAGATGATGTCTGCTCGCCTCTCCTACATCTGTAATCCTGCTGTAAATGGCTGGGTTGGGTTTTCTTTGTGAGCATGCATATTGGGCTTTTTTTTAAATGAGATTATTAAGTCTTTGCTACATATTCCTTATTTTTAAAGTCCTTATGTTGGCCTAGGATAATATAAAACGTAGTAGCAGGAATCAAGATAAAGCAGCTCCCAATATCTATCACCATATGATCTCACTGACTGAGGGCATGCATGCTGTTTAGTAGTTACCGTTACTTACTTATAGCTGCGGAATGACTGTGTGTGACGCGACTTTAGTTATTTTTGTCCTTTCGGGGCCACCGTACGACTCTGCTATGCGTCACAATCCAAGATGGCGCTGCCCGTGAGAGTTAACGTGAAACAGTTCTTCACAACATTCATTCATTGTTCTCCAAGGAGGTTCTTATTCACCACGGGAGGAGCGCGCACGGAAACCAAGGTACATGCAGTCGCTTTTATGACATAGTTTCCATTGTGTTTATGTTGTGGTTTTTAGAGACGAGTCTGCTGTTGGCAGTTGACAGCTTCATGTCCTACTGTCATTGGTTCAGTCTGTGGCTGTGCCCTCCATAACTTCATTAATTCATTAATTCATTTAAGCTGCAAGATGGTGCTTTCTGTCCTAGTGATTTGTGATGTATTGCTGTTGTTTACACTGGTGTAACAAGTCCCACATTTTTTTTAAACATATGTTTATTGATTTTCCTTTACAACATTATAATTTCAAAACAATTATCCACATATATTTCCCCACCCCACATCCCCATGGCAGCACAAATACAAACAAAATCTTTGAAGAAACATCATGAATACAGAACAAATTATTAAAATAATAACAAAAAACAAACAAACGCATTACATACAGTTAAACAAACAAATACACAATGTCCGTCACAGTTACAAGTCCTACATTTACTCAAATAGGCTACTGTACAATTTTATATTTTACTTTTTTACTTACTTTTCTTTCCAGTTCTCAGTGCATTTTCTTCTACTCCACAGCATTACGTCTTCAGAGGCAAATATTGATTTTAGTCCACTACAATTATAGAAAACTTGAGTTACTATAGTACTTCAGCAATACGGTATATATATTTCATCCATTTGAAAATAGCAGACCTACAAGCTGTCAATGCTTAGCGATGCGGTGCACTGGGAGCTTGTAGATCTGCTATTTTCAAAGTATTTCTTTTATGTATTTTTAACTTGTGAGAAATGAGACATTCCGCACAATGAGTAGGCCTATTTTTTCTTTTGGTTCTTTATGTTATATTTTGATGCGACTACTTTTCCATAAGTGCATTTTGAATACGGGTCTATCTAACATGGTTGTTATTGTTATATTGTCATGCTGCTGTGCTATCTCGTAAGCATCAGCGTAGTTATTGCGAATGCAGTGAGCACTTACTATGAGACCTAGCAGATCATGTCTGTCTGTGTGTCTGTGTGTCCCCCTTTTGTGCCCATGTATGGAGCTGAGTGATTTGTTTGTGATTGATGCAACACACTCCATATTTGGACGTATAGCTGCGTTCGCTTCCCGCGTGTGCGCGTCTTACTTGTTTATTTATATGCTGTGAGTGACTTGCCTTTGGACGTGTTTTAGTTTATATGCTCAGTGACAGGGGTCTCCCCATCTCTCCATTTCTTTAGTAAAGAGAAAATACATGTTCTGGTGGGTTACAAATGTAATCCAATCGGGAAAGAAAACCCCTCAAAGACCATTTATCACTTGTTTATCCAGTATTTTTCTCTCCTGGATTTGATTAAATTGATATCCTGGGTTCCTGGCCTGAAAATGTATTTTCTGCTCATTAAAGAAGAGATGGAGAGACCGGTAGAACCTAGCCTATTTCGGTACCCTCGGTTGCCGTTTCTGAATTTTGGACGTCGGTACCCCAGGGTCCCTCAGTACTTATTCCACTCTCCATGGGAGACAGATGTACATACCCTCCGTTCACGCCGTGCTGCGCTCCGCTTGAGTGTTGGTGAGATGTTTCAAAGATGCATAAAGCGGCTATAGGAGACAACGGAAACGTGGGATAAAGTGCCGATGCCGTTAAGTATTTTTAATCTTTTTTTTAAGTTTTGGCAGCTCTGAAATTCTCTCAGGGGCTAGGTCTACTGTATATCATCAATCAATAAAAAAAATAAAAATAAAGAAAAAAGAATATGAATAAATATTTGGAGATGCCGCTTTCTTCAGTTAAGATGCAAGGTTATGGGAAACCATACCTGAAGAGATGAGAGAGGCAGGCACTGTTTTGGAACACACAACACATTTTCCCTGGCATCCCTTTTCTGGTGGCATGTCATGATGAATCATACGTAAGCTTAGAACCTAAGGGCCGATTCATACTCGTATTTTAGAGCCGAATAAAAGTCGGTTCGGCGCTGTAGAGCCTACAATTTGACGTCATTTGAAGTTCGGGGGGCGGGTACCGTCCTAAAGTCGGCTCTTCGTTGCTACTGAACATTTCTGACGAGCCGAAATAATTTCGGCACTACAGCGCCGAAACAAAATAAAAATAGGAGTATGAATCGGCCCCAACAGTGGAATATTTATATAATAAAACTATGCGTATACACTATAGAGTGCTATGTCTACAAATAATGCTATCTAAGTTGAGCCTATGATGCATACGCCTGTAAGGTCGTCGAGGCTAGGGCAAGTGCTACGGCAAGATCACTTCCATACTACAGTGTAGATCACTTGATCCTTATTCTGTGCTGTCAGGATGATGATGTCAATGAGTCATGGAGAAAACAGGACTCAAAGTGTTGTCACGGGACCCCCAAGGGTCCTTACGGGTGTTCTGGGGGGTCCCCCCCCCACTCCCCAGCTAAATGATTGATAACTTAGGAACCAAATTAACCCTTATGGGCTCTAACTCAAGAGAGTGTACAAATGGAACCAAATGGACTCAGACAGGTCCATTTGGTTCCATTTGTACACTGACTACACTCTCTGAGTTAAATGAACACTGACAATACTACAGTGTAGAATAGATTAGGATTCCAGAGATCAAAATGGTATCAAACTGGGGGGTCATTGAAATTAAAATGGTTCAGAATCGCTGCTATATACAGTGGACTGCATAAATAATAATGAAAAACAAAAAAGCACATTGGAATATAACTTCAGATTATTGGAATATAACTTCAGATTCAGAATGCAGTGGTCCGTGCAGCTCTGCTTCACACGTTCAATTTGTTTTGTCGGAAAAGCATTCGATTTTTATTATTTAATATTATTAAATATTAAATTACCAGTATACTTTTTAACATTAAAGGTTTTGACTTTAGTGTTCAGATGTTGTGACTGAATTAATCGAAAAAAGATCACAGTCTACATTCGGCACATCTAGACACGGCCGAAGCATTTCCTGGTTGTCCCCAGCCCAAAACGTTGAGAAACCCTGATTCGTTACAGTGGTGTATGCATTACATTTATAGACGCAGTCCATATACTGTAGTGTACAGTACATACTGTACTTTGGTTTGCCAATACGTGCCATTTTGACAGCTTTGTACTCTATTCTGTTCTATGATATTGTCTCTGTAGGGCAGAAACCTTATATCCATATTTTGTCTTATTTGTTTTCTTCATGTAATCATTTCCTAGGCTATTTTATACTGACAATGACGCTCAAAAGCTAGCAAGCTCACTACACGTTGTGGTGTGGTGCGTTGTCAGCTTGTAGATTGGCTGTTTTAGAAAGGTTTTAATATTATTTAACGATGACATATCCAAAATAGGGATGCCATGTTGAAAGTGGTCAAGTCTGTGGATTTTATATATATTTACAAATGAAATGTATTAACTAGAGCTTGTGACAAAAAAACTACATCACTCGTTCTTTCTGCCATTTCCTGAAAAGTAATGGTTTTGGACATACAAGGTACAAGGTTTCCAAACGATAGCGAGTGACGCACACTATTCTGTTCTAAAATTATTCTATTCTTCTATTCCCAAAACCAGGCAATAGCCTGTTACTAAATAGTTCCTACATGCATGATTGACCACATTTAATGTTACTGTTTAACTTACAACTCTTTAATGTCTACTATTCCTACAGTGGCCCATCCTCAGTCAAATTTCCTTCCTAATATTTTACATCATACATACATACATCTTTTATGAGTTTCCTTCATGCCTTTTTTAAGTCAACCTCGACAATAGTAGTGTTTGTACTGCGATGGATTCAATAAATCAGTCTCCACGACTGCCCCCTTTCCAACTGAGGTTTCTTCCTTTTCAAACAAACGGGCACAGGGTTACGCAATAATCACCCTTAAGTACAGTAGCACTTATTTTCCGATGGGTTTTAAGAAGTAAAGCGACCTCTTGACTGGCCCACTCTCAAAATAATGCTTCATACCGTGTCACGCTGCCACGGAGAGGCAAATGGGGTGTTAAGTCAAAACAACGAGTCCCCTGGCACGTGTAAGAATAACCACTGCGTTTCAGTACAACAAACCAACGCTAATTATTGAGCAGTTCTTGCGTTAAAACAACCCTCGCCCCCATCCGCAAACCCTCGGCCCTCTCAGCCTGCTTGATGTATGAGCTGTGCTGCGTAATGATTGCCGCGTGGTGCAGAGGAACGGAATGCGCGCTCACCAGCGGCCCCGTCTGTGTTTTGTTAAGAAGTCGGTCTCCAGAGACGATGGAGAGGTGTGTTTGTGTCGGGAGGGTGGGGGGCGGGGGGGCGTTGGGGAATGGGTAAGCAGCAGAGTGCTCGAAAGCATCACAGCAGTGCCTCATTACCAGCAATAACAGCAGAAATGAAGTGTTGGCTTTCATTTGTTTTAATTTTCTCCAAATGTGGACGGCCGGAGCGCAAACGCCGGGCCGGGCCTGTACTCACAATATCCTGAGGTGTGATGTGCGTCAACCCGAACCGATGTATATATAGTTATTTTTATTCTGCCTCTGGAAAAATGTGTGTTTTAAAAAGAAGAGAAACGACCCGACAAACCTCAGCAGAGCCTTTGTCTTATTATACTAGTTTTGGTAATGTCATGTGAATCAGCTCTGCTGCTGTCCTGCTGTGAACCTCTGTAGTCTTGTGAGAACTGTCATGAACTGTGGTAAGAGTGGGTAACCAGTGGGTTCAAGCATTGCACGACTGATCTACGGCATGCCGCCATTATATTGTGTTACACAGACATGATCTGTACCCTTCTTTACCAGTTGTTTTCAACAAGTGGTCCCTGAGGGACCATTTGGTTTCATTTTACACTCTCAAGAGCTACATTATTGTTAAACAAGAGGTCTACACAATTAGAGAATGTAGCATAATTGCTAGATAACATTTTCCTGTTTATCTCTCCTTATGGTACCAACATCAATTTGGCATGGAATTGTGGACAAAATCTCTCGATAACTAACTATAACAAAGTATTCTACGTTTTGGGACTTTAGAGACCAAACCTCATCAAATGGTGGTCCGTGTTGCTCAAATGCTGCATAAATAATGGACCTTGGATATGAAAAGGGTTGAAAACCACTGTTGTACGTTTATTCTGCTCAATGATTTATCCAAGTTCTCAACCCTTTGTGGCACGAGGAAGGAATAGCAGCTGCTAACGTTAACTCGCGCAGACATAAGTCTAAACAGGATGTAAATATAAAATTGCATAAATCAAATATACAAAGGAGGATTGAATGTTTTCCTAAACCCTGACCCTGAAACCAATCTCACACTGGTTGTAAATGGGGACAATTAAAAACGGACGGAGGGCCTGTCGGAGCTTCTTGTTTCCTCTCTCCCGGGCCCGGCCTTCCTCCTTTCCCTCGCCTGTGGTCTTCTTAATGGCCAATATCAGTCATCTCAGCCCCCGGGCTCCAGGAAACAGGAAGTGACTCCTAATTCGACTCTGTGTTCTCCTCTGCTTCCAAAATCCACTTACTGCAGTGTCAGCTAAAACCATTAGGACTTCTCTCTCTCTCTCTCTCTCTCTCTCTCTCTCTCTCTCTCTCTCTCTCTCTCTCGTTCTTAACTCCCAGTGCTGCCTGCACAGGAGAGAAGGGGAGTACCGTTTTGAGTGTGTCCATTAATTGCCCTATTTATTTTCAACTGTCAGAAACGACCCCCCTAATCCTCACCGGCGCTGTCCCCTTAGTGTAATTGTGCTCCCTTCGAAGTCTTCTCCAGGCTTGGACTCTAAAATGCTCAGTCCATTACGCGTTTGTTGAGACTGTCTCCCAAACGTCCACGTTTTTCCTTTTTGTCGTTTTCGTATACCACGGGCTAAGTCAAATTACAGATTATGTCTGTTCTAGTCACGCGTCCAAGTTGGCTGCCTGGGGATTCTTACAAGGTTCTCATGTCTTTAGTCAGTGCAGGTTCGAGGTCTCGCACTGAGAGTCTGACGTTTTTAATTAAAACATAAGCCAGTATCTGGTATCCTACTTTCGGCCAGCACTCGAGTCAACAGACACCGCCTGTGCGGGAGGAAATTACTGGACTTCTTCATATAGTGACTGACTGTTGCTGGCAGTGGCTTGCCCCTGAGTGTTACCATAATTACATATTGATAAATTTATGAAGTGTGTGCCGGTTATTTTTTGCTGCGCTGTGACTTTTATGTGTTTTCGGGGGTAAAGGGTTGGTTCCCTGTTTCATTCATTTGTTTCGCTCCGTCTGTGAAGTAAAATTACACGTCTATATATCGCTCGAAACCCCCGGAGGAACAAGGAAGTGTTTCAACGGAGCCATTTAAAAATGGTTTAGGGGGCGCGTGTAGTGTGGAAACAAGTGCCATTGGCATGAACGTGTTTGTATAATAGTTAAACAAGCTAAATATGAATTAAGCTATAGTCTTCACAGTGGCAGTCCAGCTGGTCCACTCACGTCGGGCAGACTGTGGAGTAGTGACGATGTTGGCCGACTATGCTGTATTGGCCATCTTTCAACAATGTACTTAACAGTAGAGTGCAAGTTGTTCGTTCCATTACAGTGAATTGATTTGCTCTGCTAAAAAAAGAAAGAAGTTCCCTTAATGACGGAACTATTTGCAATGCCTGATATATCTTAATTTTCCCATCAAACACCACATGTTACACAGGCCTCGTTAAAAAATAGTTGGCTCCAATAATTCGGCCCACGTGCCAACTACATGAACAGAAGGTCTACTACAGAGGACCACTGTGGCTCTGTCTCAGCGTGTTAATGCTCCTTTCCACTGGTTGCTTTCAGTCCAGATAGGAGCTGAGGAACAGGTTGACCTATAAAGGCAGATCAATTGTGCTTCACGTTTAATCTAAAAAAGATTGCGATCTAGACTCGGACACCTATGCGATTTCATTTCTAAATTTGAGTGAGAATTGTGCAGCTGCAGCACTAGTTGGCTTATGTTTTTGCTACAAGAGAGAGACTTTAAGAGTCAAGCACTTTGATTTTTATTCTTTTTATTATTATTCAAGTATTTTTATTGAAGTTTGCAAATTTAAGGACAGACAACAAATATAGAACAGATACAGAACAAAACAACAACACCAGTACTCAACATTCATGTATAGAGCATAAAATGTTGTCTGTTTAAAGCCACAGTCGCTGGCTCCAGGTGCCACATTTTGAACGTAGTAATGTTCAGCATCTACAGACTAAAAGATAAAATATTTTCATGGAAAATATGAGTATTGTCTGAGAATCGTGATCTCAAGTGCTTGTGGAGGAGAATCGAGATTCACATTTTAGCAAGAATCGTGCAGCACTACCACCGATCAAAGAATGTAAGCTTATTCTGTGACTGCACTTGTCTCGCCTCAACCAGCTTGGCTGGTTCGAGCCTCGGCTGAACATAAAATGTGAAACACATTGGAGTGCCGCGTCCTCCCCAGAAGCTGCAGCCCGTTAAAAGCCAGGGGCCGGGGGCCGGCTGCCTGCCTGCCTCCCTCCCTCTCCTGCCCGGCCCGGGTTATTTTTGGAGCGTCGTCGGCCCCCTGTCTGCGGGGAGCAGTGTTTTTGAAGGGCCTCCAGTCCCATTAATCAGCCACGGGGACCCCACGGCGCGAGCGGGCCCCGAGCCCTGGCCCGCCACACTGCGTCGTTCTGTTCCTCTTCCCCGCTCGGCGCTCTCCTCACAGTGTGAAGCTCAGAGGAACCTCATCAATCTCACCTGTCCCACACGTCAACCGCAGATTTAATCAAACGCTCCGTTTGGGCTGGCCGCCTCCCCTCCCACCTCCCTCCCTCCCTCTCCTCCTCCACCCCTCCCTCCCTCCCTCTCCTCCACCCCTCCCCACCCCAACACACCTCCCAACCCCAGACACCGTCTTCGGAAGGAAAAAAATCAACCATGCCCAAAAATGTGGACCGGGCTATAGTCACTCTTTCTTTCTAACTCTGTCGTCTTTATCACTTTCCTCTTCTTGCTTTCTGGTGATCTGTCATTCCCATGCCTCTATGTCGATGGTTTTCAACCTTTTTCATATCAAGGTCCATTATTTATTTTTGAGAAACGGACCATTTGATGACATTTCACCTCTCAGACCCAAAACATTTATTGTTTTTTTGATTAGTGTCCCACCGATATATCTGCACAGATTTGGCATATAAGGGCATATCGGGTCATATCGTATCGGTGAAAATGTCTCTGATATAGATCGGGTTCCTGAAATAGTTGGTATAACTAAATTAACACTGATGATAGTATACAGTGTAGTCCCAGAGAGCAAAATGTTATCAAATGGTGGTCTGTGCTGTGGCCTAATACATGTCAACCTGGGGGTACTTGGTATTAATGGTCTGCATATCTTCCTGAATAAAGTCATTGGTTTAAGAAAGCAGCTGTCTGTACTACTGTCACTGAGACTGTACCTTTGCATAAACATATTGGTGAAAAATCTTTGCACAATCCACACAAAAAAGGCTCCATTTTCATTGCCTAGTTTCATTCCAGCTCGGTTGCATATCAGTTATCGGTGATCGTTCCATCTCTAAAATCGTTTATTTGTCGCAAAACTTCCTATATTGTCCACCATTCCATGCTGTAGGGCAGGCCTATCGATGTGGTACCATAGGAGAGATAACAGGCAAACGTTGATCGAAATAATAATTCTTCTACATTTCTCTAGTTGTGTAGACTTCTTGTAAATTAAGTAATCCAGTGGTTAACAATAATCTAACCACCTGGAACCCCCATAAGGACCACAGTTGGTCCCCGGACCACTGGTTGAAAAGCCCTGCTCTATGTGGATGTGTGTGTGTGTGTGTGTGTGTGTGTGTGTGTGTAAGTCATGTGTTCATTTGTGCAGTGTCCCTGTGGTCACTCACACTTTTTGTCCCAAGCTGCGGTGCCTTAAAATAATGACTAAACACTCACTCCTTTGAAACGAGAGGGGGCGAGTTGTACAGTAAGGCCCATTTCCTGCTCGATACTTCACTGAAGCGGTGCTCTGTGGGTCGTCCTGCATTAATAGGTTCCCATGTTAGAGGGGAGAGAGAGTGAGAGAGAGGGAGAGAGAGAGAGACCTGCTTCAAGGTGCGTCTCAGCATGATGTCGGTGTTAATGGGGTGCCTGGGGCAAGCAGAACACTGAGACCTGTGTGTGTGTGTGTGTGTGTGTGTGTGTGTGTGTGTGAAGCTCGGTGGGGCAGTGGAGTGGAGATTGGGGGGGACCCCATGGCTGCGCCCTGAAACGGAGACATTGGGGAGACACAATCTCCGATTGTTAAACCTGTATCGCTGCTCGGATCAAATCCAAAGAGAGAACTGGTCCCCGGGCTCCACAACGAACCGATGGTTAATCTGCAGCGGGGAAAGCAGGCCCGGCGCCCCTGGGGGTGGATTTAGGGGGGAGGGGGGGGGGGGAGCAGCAGGCCCTATGCCCCTATAGCTGGAGGTGGATTTAGCTAAAGTGTTGAAATTGGCAGA
This sequence comes from Protomyctophum bolini, assembly GCF_963924005.1. NCBI lineage: Eukaryota > Metazoa > Chordata > Actinopteri > Myctophiformes > Myctophidae > Protomyctophum > Protomyctophum bolini. The sequence goes on along the minus strand of NC_137877.1, from coordinate 14,184,653 downwards.
AGTGAAAGCACAGGTGACCTCGGGCTCCGGTCGTCAGCCCCCACAGTGCGCGGGATGTCAGTGAGACACTCCAGGAAGCCAAGGCATTGATATGATATATGACATGCACACACAGTCACACACACACACACACACACACACACACACACACACACACACACACACACACACACACACACACACCAGAGAAAAAGAGAAATGCAGCGTTTCACAAGGTATACTTCCAGCCGAACGATGCCTATGTGATTAATGGCATTGGTCTGTGCAAGGACCAAGTGCCCAGACCCGCCGGAGGCCTGTATCAACTCCGCTATAAGGATGGAGGTCCATAATGGAGGGCTTGATAAGGGGTTGATAATGGAGGGCCCCCAGACGGTCGGACCTATACTTAAATGCTGCATGTTTGGGGACCGCTACAAGCGGTCATGTCTTTTGTTAGACAACTTGGAGGACTTTCAGTGTTCATTTTTGAGAGATTAAGATGTGCCACTGAACCAACTGAAATAATGACTTTGCTTTTGCTTCGGTTTTATCTTGTGCCAGTTTAATATCGGTTTCAGGCCGCTCTTCTGGAAAGATGTCATTTAGATTTTGTCTTGCGCTCAATACATTGGCGTGTCCTCCCCAACATTTATCATCCCAACATCTCATCGTACAGTGGTTTCCAGGGGTCTGGAAAACCTTTTTGAGAGATGACAAAAATTAGTCTTTTCCATGGAATTCTGGACACGGCTCTTGTGTGGAAAACGCAGGGGGAAGCCCCGAAGCGCACTCCAAGAGAAGATTCAAAATGAATTCCTGAATTGGTTGTGTATTGTGCCATGAGCATTGTTTTCCATTCATAATAGCCTATAGCACACAGTACAGTATGTCTCGCTGTGCAGTGTAGCTGCTAGACGGTGTGTTACCGTTAATTTGATGGGCTGTGGCTTTTCCACCGATGCTGACCCGAGTTGTGAGCTGTCAGTTTCGGACAGACGGACACCTTCGCAGCTTCCCTGATGTTGATATAGGCACGTGTGGACATACATGTGTGGATGTATTCCGCACACACACGCAAACACGCACACTCACTGCACGTATAACCCCTCTGCTCTGTCCCCATGAAAATTACCACACATGCACACACAGACAAAAAAGACGCATATTTCCCGGAAAGGTCCCGCGCTCCGGGCAAGTGTGAAAACACGGCCAGGCTGAAAGTGTATGTAACCTTCTGGCTGCTGGGCGTTAATGTCACACACACATGGCGCGGAATGCATTCGCCATATGCTGGATGCGGATGAAGCGAGCTTTCGTCACCTAGCCGACGCCGTAATACGACAGCATTCGCGGCCTGTCAGTATAACCCATTCTGGGCGGGAACCCCTTTTGGTGTTCGCATTATGCTATGCTTTATAGCTATTGAAAAATAGCAGACCTACAAGCTCATAGCGCTGGCGCGCAAGAGCTTGTAGGTCTGCTATTTTTGAAAAATCAAAGAACGACTGACATGGAAACATAGCTTTTTCAGAAAACTGTCATTTTCAAACAGACATTTTTAGAATCTGATCTCTTGTCAGAATGGGATAACATATGAGGAGGCAGAACACCCAATGTTCCCAGGCCTGTTACGTGTCATCAGGCGGCGCCCAGCCGCTCCTTAGACACCGAGACGCGGCGAGAGGTTGGCGGACGACATGTCATGATGAGTTTGGGGAGGTCCCGCTATGCTGCGGAAGGGAAGGAGCTACTTGTCATAGCTTTGGTTTATTGCTCTGTCGATGCGAGGCACACACAAGGCAGTGTTGATTTGAGTTTTTAGCTGATTTTAGTTCATAGGCTCTTGAATAGTTTTCATTTAGATTTAGTTACATTGTAGTCACCTGTGAATATCTAGTTTTAGTCGACCTATATCGTAAGATTTTAGTCAACTAAATCTACAGTTGATTTAGTCGACTGAAATGTATGGCAGGAGCTTGTAGATCGGCTATTTTCAGCATGCAACCCAGTGTAAAATGACTTACTGGATACTGCATTGCACTGATCTGAAAATGTCAATGTCACTGCGCTACTCAGAGTGGACAGAGGCTGCTTGACTCGCATTTCATAACCTCACCTGTTACGTAGCGCCGTTGTTGCTGATACGTCATCAGCACCACTCTGTCTGTCCATGCTTTTCACTGTTGAAAAATATAGCGCCGTTGGAGACTTAAAAACCTACGTTACAAAGTAAACGATTCAGTAGTTCACTGTCAGATTCAGTAGTAGATCCGAACCTCGGATGGATCATCATCACCGCGGACAGCGGCACATTTTTAGAGAGAGATGACAACCAAAGAAGATCCTACTTTGAATGGTACCTTATGGCGTGCACGTGTGCTGGGGGTATCCAAGGCGTTGCCTATCAACCGGTCCAGTGTTAAAAGTAGATTCTCGGCTATACCATTTCATATTTGATATAAAGCTTTATGTACGAGATATCTCGCACTTGACATGGTGTAGAGGGAAAGTACGAGATATCTTGTACTTGGCATATACAAAATGAAATACATATAATACTTTAATTTTTTGTAAATATACAGCACACAGAAATGTTTAGAAAATGGAGCCGTTTGGAAGGAAGGTCTTCACATTGCTACCATATTGTTCACAGCAGCCAATGTACTCTACATGTGTGTATGGCCAAAGCTCATTTCCAGTTCCAGTCCCGCAATGGGCATTGACAGGAGTTTATTCATCCAACATCTGGTCTTTTCTACTGACGTTGGCACCTTTTCGGTTTAGGCCTTTTGAAAGGCTTGTGTTGGAATGCAGCTTCAAAAATATCCAAACCATTGGAGGTGTACTTTGATTTGCTGTTTTTCCCAGCATCCAATCAGCCATAAAAAGGGGTCATTCAAACCCAACCGGATTATTACCGGAGATCAAACAACCGCATGCTCTATTGACAATTCAAATGAGTTGCAATCTGGCACATAGACCTGTGTTGTGATGTGAATAATATGTTGTTGCCGTTGAATATACTTTGTTACCCTTGCCATTTGCAGTGCTGCATTTACTGTGTACTAGTACTCACTACCAGCACTAAAGTAACATAGGCGATGTCTGTCCGTTCGCCGCTCCTGTCAACGTGCAATATTTGATTTACGTCACCTCGTAGCCTGGCTTCCCTTCCAACAGCTCTGGTGGCACAGCAACACGTTTTTAAAGCCTCCTCTCTCTCAATCTCTCCTCTCTCTCTCTCTCTCTCTCTCTCTCTCTCTCTCTCTCTCTCTCCCCCTCTGACCAAATGTAACGGCCCCAGCCAGCCCTGCGGTGTCTGGAGTGGCGATGTGATGCGTGATAGGCTAGCCCTCCACGACTGCCCAGTGGCCAGTTAGCGCCCGGCGTTGACTCTCATTTGACGCTCGATTGGCTCAAATGACACCATTACCATGTCTGCATGGCTAATGGCTTCCCCCCTGGGGGAGGGGGGGGGAACATGCGTTTGGCGTGTCAACGCGAGGTGAGAACACACATGAACCAGACTCTGGAGGTGGGGGGGTGGGGTCGATAGGGTGGGGGGTTAGGTAGTGCACAACTGCACACCCCCTCTCCCCCCTTGTCTGCACCTAAATCAATCCTGACACCTCTTAAGAGCCACTCTGCATCAATGGCACTCCGCTGCAATTACCTCCCTTGGTAATGACATAAGCACCCGGTTCCTTCCTGCCTGCCTTATGTTCTCCTTTGCCTGGTTTATACTTGGTTGTGGCGCCGTGGCGCGCACCTAAAAAAACAGCCGATCTAAAAGCTGGCAATGCGTCGCGTTGTGACGGCATCGCAAGCTTGTAGATCGGGCTGTTTTAGGCTGAGCGACACTGGCTAGCAACTCGGTATAAATCGGGATTTTCCGTCTCTCTCTGTCTCCTCCCTAGCAAACCTACTCCCTCAAGCCCAGGGAGATGGGGGAAGGCGTTTCTAGACCAACGCTGATCTCCATACTAGTCGTTACGCAATCCCTCCCGGCTAGCTGACACGGAGAAGTCAGCGGGGCCGAGCCGGCTGGGTACATGGACCGGGGCTCGTTCGTTACGGGGCTCCCAGAGGGGGGGGGGGGGGAGTGGGCCGCGGCGCCCAGCATAGCTCGGTCCCTCCGTCCAATTAGTTGTGATGGCCCCAGCTCAGCTGTCATAGATAACGGTCTCCTCGCAGCGCCCTGGCGAGGGGTGTCCCGCTGGAAGCCGCCGGGGTCGTTATCGTGATCGGTCACGATAAGCTCGGGTGGAGAACGTTTGGGAACGTTTAGATTGCGGGCCTGATCTGAGGCGATAACACCGCGACCCCGTAACGCTCCTGGGAACGTTCCGAGAAGGGAGCTCTGCTGTTAGGATCCGTGTTTGTGAGCCGCCTGGCGCTGCTCATGCTGAGCTGAAGGAAATTGTTCTTGATAATACAGGAACTTTGGATGGTTATTTTTTTGTTTCCATTAATCCACTTTGGCCTGACCTCGAAATTTAAAAAAAAATCTTCTAAATCCTCCAGTTTTCTGAAATATTTTCAATATTTTTCAAAAATAGCAGACCTACAAGCTCGTAGTGCGCCACTCGGTGTCGCGCTACGAGCTTGTAGATCTGCTATTTTTCAATAGCTAAATCATAACATAATGTTTAAAACACCAAAAGGGGTTTTGTGCCGGTACATTACATGCTGCTTTGTGTAACATGAGTTGATTAGAACTGTGTGATTTTTTTTAAATGCAAAGACTGTTTGCACTGCAACACAAACATGCCAATTGTTCGGCTGCAAACAACATAATTTTACATAATATTAGTAAATTCATATGAAAGGAAATTGTTTTACCCAGACAAGTGGCCTTTGTGGCCTGGGAAAGTGAAAAGTATATTTACTTCATCTTCTCAGAAGTTAAAGTAAATGTAAAAAGTGCCTGAAAAAGTTATTGTCGAGCACAATCGCATACAGTAGACACAAGTAGTTATGATACATAATTTGATCCAGATAAAATGAATGCTCATGCAGCATTCATCTCATGATAAATGGGGTAGCTGCTATAGCTATACTAACAGACTGCATGTACGTAGTAGAATTCTGTACACTTCTTTGTAGTTTTAAGATATATCTTCTCTTCTGGGGGTTCCCGGCTGGCACAAAACGTTTTCAGATGGGGGTCCGTGGCCAAATACATTTTTGAGGTCCTCCGCACGAAAAAGTTTGAGAACTACTGATTTAGAAGGCATTTTGTAGAATCTGCCTCAGGTCTTAATGTTTTTTAAGGACATAACCAGCTTCGGCCAGAAACATACTCCATTTTGTCTTTTAGATTCGGGAACCCGCATTTATTTATTTAAGTGCACAGAACATACCGGACAATGGAAACATCAAAAAAGTTCTGGTAGTTTGAATTGTGATCGTAATTCATTCTTTATGAGTTTTCAGATGAATCTGGACTAAAATGCGTTTCATATATTATCATATTGAAATGAACAGAATCCGGTGGCTTCCTCAAAAATCAAACAAACCACAGACTGGTGTGGAAAATGGACATCAGTGAATGTCAACGTGCCGTGGGCTTTAACCACATAATCCCTACCGTCCCGTCCCTATTCTGGGAATGTCAAACGTTCTGCCAAAATGGCAGATCGCTTGTAGATCTGCTATTGTGATTGTGACGCCAAGTGATTGTGAACTATATAAGATTTAAATCATTTAGGACGGGAACCCCTTTTGGTGTTTTGAGCATAGCTGCTATTTATTGAAAAATCGTGAAAATGTGGCGCAAATATTTGAATATTATATTCTTTCAGAGCGAACATTTTAAACTCAAATCTTTGCTTCTGGGGCCATCCCCGGAACAACATATTTTCAGATGGGGGTCCGTGGCCAAATACAGATTTTTAGAATCTGCCTCAGGTCTAAATGGGCTTCAAGTGCTTTATTGAACATTTTGAAAATGGACCCTTACTTTTACACGTTCAGAGTTACGTATGTTAACACTTCAGAGTTTTATTAAGACGACAAGAAAAAGGGGGAATGAAGGGGTGACATGTGCTGCATGGTGTTCGGCCGGCTTCGACCACATGATGTCATGATCGGATGCTTTTGCTACGTGGTAGCGAGACGAGCCTTCTGGGTGGCCCCACGACGACTGTATCTCTTAACTAACCGATGAAAAGCCGCTCCAGCTGGCAACTTGAGTGGTTAATTTCCGCTGCCCCGCGGTGGCCTCAATCGACCGCGTAGTACTAGCGTCCTGCGAAGAAGAAGAAGAAGCCCTTGTGCTAGTCGCCGCGGTGGGTTCCGGACCCCGCGACATGTGCGTCCACTCTGCTCGCCCCTATAATTGTATCGTATGACAGGCTTGGAGCCGCGAGCGGTGGCACTGGGCCCGTGCCAACACGCGGGCCGCACTGAACGCCAAGTGTTCGTGTTTGGTGGGTCCGTGCCAAGACGGAGCTGAGCCCGGTGGAGTCGGGGCCCAGCTGTACCAGAAACGCAGTGTTTGCCCAAAGGATCTGAATGCAAGGACTGATCTGTGCGAGGAAGCAGCCTGCTGCTGTCCTCGCACACAGTGCCAGCTCTGGAACACAGGGCCTTTGTTTTTACATGCTTTCTGATATGTTATGATATATGGTATGGACATACTATACTAAATCCATCATCTGCTGCATGTTCTCCCTATTCCACTTCCCTCCCCCCTAGCTCTCTCTCTCTCTCTCTCTCACTCTCCCTCTGTCTAATGCTAAAGGTAAGGGCTAGGGCAGGGAGATATGGACAATACAGATGGGCTATTGTCGGAGACTGTACGGGGGAAAAGAGCAGAGCCAATGGTAAAGTAAAGTTGACTAAATATCGTGGGTTTAACTGTCTGAGAATACACATTGACATGAAGCGGGATCGGAGGAACCAGATCCAACATTGAGGATCTGGAATCGTTTCCGTCGCATTTGGAACCGTTTCTGGAACCTAGCAGTTTTTAATCACACTGTCAGCTGGCATGTGGACTTCACTGCTGTACAATGACTATACCAGTGGTTCTGCTGTACAATGACTATACCAGTGGTTCTCAAACGTATGCTGTACAATGACTATACCAGTGGTTCTGCTGTACAATGACTATACCAGTGGTTCTCAAACGTATGCTGTACAATGACTATACCAGTGGTTCTCAAACGTATGCTGTACAATGACTATACCAGTGGTTATGGTATACCATGTGGACTATACCATGTGGACTTCACGTCTGCTGTACAATGACTATACCAGTGGTTATGGTATACCATGTGGACTATACCATGTGGACTTCACGTCTGCTGTACAATGACTATACCAGTGGTTCTCTCTGCTGTACAATGACTATACCAGTGGTTCTCAAACTTTGTAATTCCAAGGACCACCATAACGGGTCCATTTGGTTCCATTTGTACACTCTCAGAGTTACAGACCTGTTAGTGTCCATTTTGAACCACATAGGTCGACCGACCGACAGACAGACAGACAGACAGACGGCATGTTATATACAGTAGACAAATGCCAGATCATTATTGATCATTCTATAGTGTTTAAATAGTTTCAATGTATGGATATTATACAGGTTCTTAGTTTACTTCATGATCCAACTTAAAGGGAAACTTTACCCTTTTTGCAAAACAATATATGTTAATGACGTTTAGAAGATTTAGAACACTTTCCTGGGGGTCTTTATGTGTGTAATATGTGGTTGTGTAGATATTTTAGATTTTAGCAGTGAGCCCAGTGTCTGTGATGTCATGGACACTGGGCTCACTTACTTCCTGGACTACGTGTTGTCTCAGTAAGACATCCCTCACCCTATCCACAAGGAGGTGCAGTGCACCAAAGCATTATGGGAATTGTAGTCCAGGAAGGAACCATTAAGGAATTGGACCGTTAAGAGGGAATCGTTAAGGAACCGTAATCACAAAAAACCCGGTAGCTTGATTGTGCATGCACGCATAAACAGCTCTCATGCAGCCCCTCTCCTTTGTGTCTTTGCACCGTCCTATGCATGCGTTGTTGTGGCTGCACGGGCCCTGTTGTCTGGTTATCCGGTGTTATCGTTGGCCTGCAAAGTGTTGCATTCTTCGCTCCGACAGTGTTTGGGAGTGAACAGAGGCGCTAGCCACGGAGTCGGTGTGTATAGCTAATACAAGCTGGGAGGGAACAGAGGCGCTAGCCACGGATTGGTGTGTAGCTAATACAAGCTGGGAGGGAACAGAGGCGCTAGCCACGGAGTTGGTGTACAGCTAATACAAGCTGGGAGGGAACAGAGGCGCTAGCCACGGAGTTGGTGTACAGCTAATACAAGCTGGGAGGGAACAGAGGTGCTAGCCACAGAGTTGGTGTACAGCTAATACAAGCTGGGAGGGAACAGAGGCGCTAGCCACGGAGTTGGTGTGTAGCTAATACAAGCTGGGAGGGAACAGAGGCGCTAGCCACGGAGTTGGTGTGTAGCTAATACAAGCGTGACCGCTGCTGGCTTCCACACTGCCAACATGCTCACACCAATGCCCTGCAGATCTCTCCTCACCTCTGCACTAATCCTAGAGCCGCTTGATGCCAGATTCTTGGATCCGATGCTGAGTCCTACCTACACCATGATTAACGATGTTTTGACCAATTATTTTTGTCAAAAAGTGTAACATTTGGGCTGCATATGCCTTTCATGCGGAAGCTTGTGGGCGAACCCGTAACGACTGTCTATCGATCTACTTTACCGTATTGTGCCAAATATAACATAAGTTATAGCAGTGAAAATATCCCAAAAAACAGGGTCGTATTTTATTCGAGGTCTAGATATTTTTACATGTCATTATACACTGTGCCGATTGATGGCACCCCTACTGCTGAAACCAGTGTTATGTGTCACACTGTGCTCTGAGTTCACCAGTTGACAAACCTCAAAAAAACCTCTTCATCACCTGAATCTCTGTATGTACAACACCGTCATCATCAGCTGGATTCTCCATAATAGAACTACACACCTACGTCTGACGTCACATAGTCCAGAATATAAGGTCATCACCTGGATCTCCATATATGGAGCTGAAACCTACTGTCATCATCACCTGTATCTCCATGGAGATGACGACACATCACTCTGACATCGCCATTATTCAAGTAGCAGACCTCCCCTATTCTTAACAGACCATCTCAACTTCTCAGTATCTACCTTCAAGACCGTCATATTCAACAATGCTCCCCAGGATCCCCAGAATTACTTCGGTGACCTTCCGTAGAGGATCACAGACAAGCACACCTCAACCCATACGAGCCAAGGTATCTGGCCTTGGCCCTACAACCCAGATAATACCTTTACCGGCTTCTGTAAGTCCATCTTTCCTACCACACGTGTTAGTCATTCGGATTAAGTTCGAACCAGGCACCACTGCGGCGGTGATTGCCGTGATTTTTTTCCACCCAAAAACATGATCATCAGGTATTATTGTTGTATAAGGAGGAAGATTCTTTAAAACAAAGTGTACAGTATTTGTTAAAATGTCATTTTTATGTGGACACGTCCATCAGTTCATTAAGTATGCCTGGTTTGCCTGGTGGGTGGTGATCCACCTGAACTGAAGCCACACCCACAGCTGTTGTTGAGGGGCGCTAGCCCCTCCTATATACAGGTTTAATGTTTGTTTGTCAGTCAACGCCATTGACAATGAAGGGAAATGTATGTCATCTTGTCCCTAACACAAACATTAAATGCCATTGACAATAAAGAGAATTTAATGTTTTGTCAATGTTTGTTTTACATGACCATTACATCACCTAATCTTAGCAACATGAGTTAGATTTTAATGTATTAGCGCCCCTCACTTCACATGGGTGTGATTTTTTTTTATAATAAAGGAGAGGGTTTAGGGTGATATTGTGATATCACTGTTTATTTCATTGGCACGTTTGACTGTCAAGGTTTCCGCCTTCAGGAAGAAACCCTAATGACTAAGGGAAGACAGCATTGCACATAACCACACCAAGGGGTCTATACTGTCACCTCATAAACACATGAAAATCTGGAAAACCCCATCTTTAATAATGCCTCACAACGCCTGTAAATCTGCTTGTACATCTGCTATTTTCACAATATTTGTGGAATTGAGACCCTCGGGCCAATCCGGATGCACCCCGCGGCGGATTCAAACCCCTATACTCTGGTTAGTGGGCAGGGACTTTACTCGAGCGCCTGTAACCCATCTCGATTCAATACAGCGGGCGGGGGGGGGGGGGGGGGAGAAATATGTCATATGGTAACTAACAAACGTCGAATATAATGGAATATCATCTCAAGCCTCTTCCCCAGGCCTGTGTCCAGAGTCCAGACCTCCTGCTGTCTTCTGGGGGCTGACATGTTTTCATAAACCTGCTGGGGTTTTGTTGCCTCACGCATATCCGAGGGCTCTTTCCTTCCTTGCTCTTTCCTCAAGTGTTGTAAAACACTTTTTGTGTGTGTGTGTCTGTGTGTCTGTGTGTCTGTGTGTGTGCGGGGGGGAGGGGGACCTATAAACAAACCTAAACTTATTGTTTTGCTCCAGCAGTCTCTCATCCCCAAATAAACCCCAAAGTGTAATCTTTATTTTCCATCTCCTTTCTGACTCCCAGGACCAGGAGCCCCCGGGAGGCGAAGGCGGAGGCGGGCGGGTGTTTTCGGGGATCCAGCCCACAGGCGTTCCTCACCTGGGGAACTACCTGGGAGCCCTGGAGAGCTGGGTGGCCCTGCAGGTAGGCTTAACTTATTATTATTTTACAGGATTACTTGGCATAATCGTTATTCAATGAACATCAATCATCTGTTGAATAGCAATAGCAGCAGAAATATATTGTGACGAAAAGAGAGATGAGCCAGAAGGCAAAGCTCTCTGCCTACCGAACTAATCTTCCTACTCGAAAGAATAAGGTTGTCGAATACAAGCAGATTAAATTATTTTCTTCGACTTAGAGATATGGTGAGAAGTTCAGTCACGCAAGAGAGACTCAGAGTAGAGTCGCTGTTTCATCGCCTGGAAAGGAGCTAGCTTAGGTGGTTCAGCTCAGATTTTTGGAGGCACCCTCCCATCTCAGTTGTTGTGGCAGAAAGAAGACTCCGCTTTGCTGGACACTGCCACAGAGCAAAAGACCAGGTCATTTCGGATATTCTTCTGTGGAGACTACCCTGCCCATCAAGAGGAACAAGACCTCTCACATTTCCAGATGTTCTGAGTAGGGACACAGGACTGACTGTGAATGAACTTGGTGTGGCAATGACCAACAGAGACCAGTGGAAGCAGCTTGTGTCGCAGATCTCGAGGGCACTCGAAGGATGATGAGGTGGTTCAGGCATCTGGTTAGGATGCCTCTCGGCCGTCTCCCTAGGGAGGGCCTTGAGGCACGTGCCCCCACATCCGTATTTTCTCCATCTGTCATATCTTCCCTGTGCGATGGTTGATTACAAAATCTAAATGGCAAGCAGAAATGCGGTGTTACCGATGATACTAATCAAGGTTCTGTTCCATTTAGTGTAGTGCACAGTGCTTCTCAAAACTTTTCACTTAACTTAGCCCCATAACTCTGAGAGTGTACAAATGGTTTGTACACTCTCAGAGTTTCACACACATACTCAAGGACACTTTAAACCCACCGGTGTAGCAGAGTGTTTCCAGTGAGCCAACATGCACAATAGCATCACCCCGATTCTGTTTAACCAGAATGGAACAGAGGGAGCCTTAATTAATATTATCGGTAACACCTGTGAAGGAAGTCGGAAGAGGCCCAGAAGAACATAGGAAGAGTTATTTCCAAAATGGCATGTATATGTGCATATAGAGCCTATATTAATCACCAGCCAAAAAATGTCCTGCCAGTGACTCCCCTCCCCTCTCCTCCCCTCAGAGCCGCTATCCCTCGGTGCTGTACAGCATCGTGGACCTGCACTCCCTCACCCAGCCCCAGGAGCCTGCCCAGCTGCGGCGCAACATCCTGGACATGGCAGCCAGCCTGCTGGCCTGCGGGATAGACCCACACGCCTCCATACTGTTCCAGCAGTCACAGGTGAATATAGACACACACCACACACCTCCACACTGTTTCAGCAGTCACAGGGTGGAGTTGATGGATGGGATGGAAAGAAAGACGACAGCTGGATAGATGTGGAGAGATGGATTGATGTGTGACAGGATGATGGATGGATACAATGGATTTAACCAGTTTCAACATGGCATCTCTATTTTGGGCATGTCATTTATATGCGAGAATCTTCGCTGTATTTTAGCTGATTTTATTTTTTAAAGGAAAAAAAGGAGATCTACAAGCTCACAATGTGGTGCTTTGCATGGTGCTTTTGTGAGCTTGTAGATCGACTCGCTTTCGCTATTTGCTGTACAACATTATATAGTGGTTAATTGTCTTGTGCATGCGTCCTTGTGAGTCTCTCTCTCTCTCTCCCTCACTCTCTCTGTGTGTATTTGCATGTCTGTGTGCGCATGGCGTGCTTAGTGGCGTGCATCTGTCTGCGACGTGCCCCAGTGCAGCTGTGCACAGTAGTATATGCGTGTGTGCGTTTTAAAGATGGCCTCCTTTGGTCTCTCTCCAGGCCTTGTCATCGGGGAAGACTCAGCCGGAGTGGTCGGCCATCTTTGGGATGTTTTCTTTTGCGTGCGCTGGCGTTCTGGTGTTTACCCTGTGCGTCCGCCCGCCAAGCGTTTTACTATCACTCTCTGATTCTTATCTGATTCTTCGTCCGCCTCGCAGATTTACAGGGCCTATGAAAACACCACTACCATAAACCCAGCATTAACTCCTGCCTGAGGTTTACCCCAGGCAGGATTTCAACACACATATATATTTTTTTTGCCTGTTTGTTTGTTTGTTCTTTACGGGGTTTTTTTGCGGAAATGTCTCTTCTTTTTTTTCTTCTTTTTCTTCAAGTCCGTAAGAACAGCTGTCTCTTTCCCTCGATTCAGAGAGAAAGCCAGTCTAGTGTGTGTGAGAGAGAGAGAGAGAGAGAGAGAGAGAGAGAGTGGAGAAAAGTAAAGAGGGATTTAAGGTGATGCCATATGTGTGATGATAGTCTAGTCCATCTGTATTCCCCTGCTACACACACACACACACACACACACACACACACACACACACACACACACACACACACACACAGACATACAGACACACACAGAGCACTGTTCTCGTTCACGTTTATCTTCATGCTACATAACTTGGCAGTGAGGAAGGAGGACCTCCCATTGAACACGCGAGTGAGTCCACTCCGCTCCACATGTACAAATATGATGAGGACCCAAAGAAAACACCTGACTTCACTGAAACGCACAGCAAATGGGGGGAAAAGATAGTGATGAGCTCAAATCAAGTGCACGTGTTGCGCGTGTGTCTATGTGTGAGAGAGAGAAAGAGAGGTAGAGAGAAATAAAGAACTATCCACTGCTGGTCGTGCTGGATAGTCTCTTGACTGTGCGAAAATAAAAAAGTAGGCGTCAAACATTCGGCACAGACGAATTGCAAACCAAAGGAAGCTAGCAAGAGTTTGCAAAAGACCGAGCGAGACCAAGCGAGAGCACGTGTGATTTTTATTGTTTTTGTATACGTGTGCTCGTCCACATGTCCAGCTGTACTCGTCTGTGTCGCGGCGTGTGCACGTGCACAGACGAGCCACTTGTATCTCGTGTATGCGCGTGGGCGCATGCGCCCTCCTGCGCCTGTGTGAGTGTGCATGTATGTGTGTGTGTGTGTGTGTGTGTGAGAGAGAGAAAGAGAGGTAGAGAGAAATAAAGAACTTTATTATCCACTGCTGGAAATGTATGTCTTGATCTCTAGAAAAAAAGTGGTCATCAAACATTTGACACAGACAAATTTACAAACCAAAGGAAGCGAGCAAGTGTTTTCGAGAGACCGAGCGAGCGTGTTATAATGTTTTTGTGTACGTGTGCTCGTGCACGCGTTCATCTGTACTTGTTGGTGTCGCTGTGTGTGCACGTGCGCACAGACGAGCCACTTGTATCTCGTGCATGCGTGTGGGCGCATGCGCCCTCACGTGCCTGTGCGTGTGTCTTTGCATATGCGTACTGTATGAACAATTGTAGCAGTAAAAGTCACGCCCTCGCAAGAACTCCATTCTTGGCTCTCTGTGCCGCACTTATCGAAACGAGAGCAAGAAGAGAGGTTTATCTGCTGTGCAGAGACGACTCCCAGCCTTTTAGTTTTTCATTTTTGCCGTATATTATAGGCAATGGTGCCCCAGCTTTCAGCAGCTGTTACAAAGTTTCCCAAGGGGAACAAATTGGAACAAATTGAGAGGTGATAGTAGACACCTTTTTATGAACACATTTGTGAAGAAAGCTAGTGGTAAGCATTTATTTTTAATACATTGGTACAGTGGTTCCCAAACCTTTTAGCTCGAGACCCAAAAGAGTAAAGAGACGTTTGCACATTGAAAATAGCACATCTAAAAGCTCACACCACATTGAGAGCTTGTGGATTTTCACTACTTCTTAAATATATTTTTATTTATTTTAATTTTTTTACTTTTGAAATATCTTGGAACTTATTTAATTTGTTTAACTTTTTTTTTTTTAATCTTTTGACCTAATAATTACATTTATATATCTTAAATGGAAGACACAAAAAATGGAATATTCACTATACTGCATTTTACCCATTAAAAAAAAAATAATGGTTCACGACGCAAACATGGGTCCCGACCACAGTCTATGGTCCCAACCCCACTGTTTGGGGAAACAGTGCTTTAAAAAGACCGGCCATGCACCGGCGTATGAATGAATGGACGGCCTGTTCCTCCAAAAGCCCTTCTAAAAAGCCTCTTTTAGTGCTGCCCCGGGCCCGCGTCCATCCCGCCACTATCCTTATCCCCGCGCCTCGCCATCTGTCCGATCCCTGGCCCGACACGGACGGTGTAATAAATACCAAGTGTTGGTTCTGGCAGCACATTTTGATTTTAGCTGAGTCATAAGTCTTTAAAACATTTCAGATGACTTTGAAATAATAAGCTTTGTTCCAGTGTCTAGTTTTAGTTGACTAAATATAACATTTTAGTCTGTCTAAATCTACAGTTGATTTAGTCGACAATTATTTTTTTTCCGCAGGCCTTCATGGTGTTGTAATGACTGATTTTAGAGTTGGTTGCGTGATGAAAATAGCCGATCTACAAGCTCACAACGCGTTGCGAGCTTGTCCTTTAGTTCCCTCTTCATCTGTCTCTTCTTCTGAAGAAATTGTCAATATATCATATGTCATAGTTTTAGTCATCATAGCTTATAGTTTTTATTTATTTTTAATCCGTTTTCCTCAATGAAAACGGATTATTTTTCTCGTCATAGTTTTTAATCGGCGAAATCACAGCTGATACTGTAAATACGTCCTCGCCCAACCTGGCGTGCGGAGCGTAGAATCTGGACTCGTGCCTCCCTCCTGCTATCTGCCCCGTTGACGTCACAAAGCCCCACGATCCTTTTAGAGCAGACCAGGGATGAGGGCGATAGCGCCAGCAGCCATAAAGTTTAATTCGCTGAAGCAGAAGGATTTTCGCCTTTTCCCCCCTTTTATTTTTTTTTACTTTTGTTTTAACTTTTCTCCTGCAAAATAATACCTTGGCATCCTTTTTCCTTTTTCCTCTCTCTCTCTCTCTCTCTCTCTCTGCTCTCTGTCTCACTCTCTCACCCACTCTCTGTTTTCTGGCTCTCTGTGTTTGAGGACACAAGAAGAAGAGATGATTTTGGGTGTGATGCAAGCTGGAGTTGTTAACTGCAAACCCCCAACAGAGAATTTAGATTATCAGAAAGCCAACGCAAGAGGTCTTTTATTACACACACACACACACACACACACACACACACAAACTGTTAACTTCAAATCTCGCAAACCACTACACTGCTCGGCGCCAAATTTTCGCTGCCAGGTGGCCAAGAGAGTCAATCTCTCACACATGTGCGCGCGCACACACACACACACACATACACACACACACACACTGTGAGTAAAATGCATCAACTATACTGTATGAATAGTTTTGATGTGAAATACTCAATGGCTGCTATCTATCTCACGCTCAGACACACACACACACACACACACACACACACACACACGCTCACAGTGCCATGAGCTTGTACATTTGTTGAACATTTGTTTATCGTTTTGAATGAAATTATTTTAACAACAAATCTTCTCTTCTGGAGGTCCCTGGCACAAAACATTTTCAGATGGGTGGTCCGCGGCCAAATACAATTTGTGGGTCCTTGTCACGGAACAGTTTGAGACCTACTGTCATAATGAGCCAAGTAACAGCTCTGCAGCTCTGAATCATACTGCACTGGTAGTAGCATATTGTGCTCACTACTTTAAAGGTTGGTCACAGGGGAAGATGGTAGTACCCGTCTCGGCCACTTGGAGGTGCAAGGGAGTCACCCTACATGGCCCCCAGAGTATTCAGAGGATATAGTGCTGTTGTTGACACACAATCTACACTTATATGTTTCATTAATTTCAGCTGGTAAAAAATGGTCTTCTGATTTGATTTCAAGCGAGTCCATGTTCAAAGAAATCCATTTTTTACTTATTTAACTGTCTGTCTAAATGATATGCTTAATTGTTTTCCTCCCTCTATACTGTATATGGCTAATAATATGGTTGTCCGGTGACTTTAGTCTAATACAGAGGGTGTACAAATGGAAAGAAATGTACCTGTGCAGGGTTTGTTTTTAAATATCTTTATGCACAGAATAAGTATGATTCTTTTTTGTTGAGTATGTTTGTTTTAAATATGTCCGTCTGCAGGTGCCTGAACACGCAGAGCTGTCCTGGATCCTCGGCTGTCTCACCAGCATGCCTCGACTACGACATCTTCCACAGTGGAAGGTGAGAAAACATATTACAACTTTATTTATAGAGCACTTATCGAAACTGAAACGAAACGTCTGATTCTACTAAATTATGCCTTCTAAATCAGTAGTTTCACACTTTCACTTCATTTTTTTTTAAATCTTCAAAAATGTATGTCTGCTGTTATAGTGAATAGCCAACGCTAAAATGACACATGATGCTTACCCGGTTTTAATGTGTAATATAATATGTAGGTGCTTTACAGTGTTTTAAAGCATTACGTTATACTTTAATTATTGAAAAATCAGATCTACAAGCTTGTAGGTCTGCTATTTTTGAAAAATCACGAAGATATGCCTCAAATCTTTGAATATATATATATATATTACAGAGTGAACATTTGAACTCAAATCTTTGCTTCTGGGGAGGTCCCTGGAACAACATATTTTCAGATGGGGCGGCGGAGGCCAATGACATAGTTTTTAGGGAAATATTGAGCACCACTCATACAGAAACGTAAGGTTTTTCAGAAAACTGTCAGGATTTAGATTTATTTATTTATTTCGACGTCGGGCATAAATGGTTTAATGTGTAAAATATAGGTGTTTTACATAAATGACCAATCTAATAAATAAACAATAAAAGCTACAGAAACATAACCCTGATATATTGTGTTTATTCAAGAAGAGCAGAAAATAAATCAATTCCTTGACGCAAAGTAAACTAACTTTCATTTACGATCTTGAAATGAAATTAATAGCAAGTATAGAAACTATCTCTACCCTTATTGCCCATGCAGTAGGCGAGTATATCAAATGATAAATGTTCACCAGAATAACAATTAATGGGTTTGTGATTTGGACGTAAATTGACACATGCCACTGGAATCCGTACAGACCAAAAGGGTGGTTCTCTAATGAAAAGTGACACTGACCCCCACCACAAGAATATCGGCTTTTACCGCATTTTATTTCACCATTTTATCATCCGCGTCTTTGTTTTTTACCGGTTATATCTGGACAACTACACGGTAAAGTGTTCATTTGTTAATTCAGCGTCAATTCATAAACTCTTGAAATCTAACCACATGGACCCGTTAGGTTTGGACATTCTCAAGATTTAAAGCTGCCGCCTCGAACTCATGTACTGTATTTTAGTAGAATGAATTTCAGGGGCAATTTTAACTAATCTGTATGGTGGGTGGAGGCACAGTTTTCAAAGGGGGGTCCAGGCAGGGGTCCGCGACGCATAGTAAGGGGGTCTACCAAAACATTCACAGATTATTTTACACTCATGTTTATCTAATTGAAAAGTGTATTGTCGGGTTTTGCACATGATTCACATTATGGTAGTGGTTTCTGTTCATGACTGAAACGATTGATCTACAAGCTCATAGCGCTACGAGCTTGTAGGTCTGCTATTTTTTTTTAATCGAAGAACGACTGACATAGAAACATAGCTTTTTCAGAAAACTGTCAGGATGTAGAAGACATTTTTAGAATCTGATCTCAGGTCAAAATGGGTTAATACAATATAACTATAGTACAGTGGTTGGAGGAGGTCTCCCTACTCTTCCCATTGACACATTTTAGACCCCGATGGGCACCATTTTAGTGGTTGACAAGTAGCGCTGCCTGAAGCCCGTGAGCACATCTCCCCCACACGGATTCCCTCTAGCCTGGCGTCTCTTTCTTCACTCGGCAGGCCTGGCTTCAAATCCGGGATACGTGAGGACATAAAAGTATCGCCTTCAAAATGAACACGGAGGATGTTACTGACTGTGTCACACATCGTGTAGCAGCTCGACGCGTTGTGTGCTTGTGAATCGGCTATCTTAAGCATGCAACCAAGTGTAAAATGACTCGTGTCTATTACTTATGCTGGATCTCTTGTCCACTAGTCCCTTCCTAACATGTTAGTCTAGTTTTTATTTGTTTGACGAAATTGTCAATAGATTTAGTCTCAAGGTGCGTTTCAGACTTGGATGGTTAGAGCGGCGTGATTACATACAAAGTCAATGCAAAGACGAGAATTGCGGTCGGAGCGGCGCGAACGGGACGAACCGAGGCGAATATATATTCAGGTCTGAAAGCAGCTGAAGTTTTAGTCATCATAGCTTAGTTTTCGTCATAGTTTTAATCAACAAAATCACAATCACAATCGTTGTGAATTTCAGCACTGATTGGGAGATGTGTTTGGTCTCCCTGCTCTGTACCATGGAGTTATAATCGGTGTTGTAGTGCTACAATAGTCACAATATAGTCACAATACAATCACAATGACAAGTCAAAAAATATATATTTTTGCCCCAAAAACATATTTTAGACGTGAGAGAAGTGGAGGGATGCCGCTCCCCTGGTTATAATACAGCATCGTCTCTGTCGGGGTGGAATCTACAAGCTCATCTACTACTTTTTATTTATTTTTATGTTTATTTTTTGTGGCTTTTGCCTTTATTTTATATTTTTTTATGGAGGGACAGACAGTAGGCTGACAAAAATGGGGAGAGAGATGGGTGGAAGACATGCAGTAAAGGCCGTCGGGATCGGGAGTCGAACCCGCGGCACACTGCCAGACTGGATTGCCAGCCAAGGTGCCTGGACCACTGAGCCATGGCCCAGGCCACATCTGCTACTTTTGATGCTTGTCTGTGTGGCGCTGGAGTAGGCCGCTAATTTACGTAAAAAACACAAAAGGTTAAAATGTGGAGATAAGCGGTTTCTGCCGACAATGTAATAGGGATGTAATAGTTAATCGAACTAATGGGTTTATTTTATTATAAAAAAACACATTTATTATTATTTTCACAATTGTTCATATTTTTAATCATTTTAACCTCTAATAATAATCATAATAAGGGTAATAATAATAATAATAATAATACCAATAATAATAATTAGTGGTTAATGAGACAAATTGATTTAATCGAGTATAAATAAATTAGTAGAATAATTTCACGTTAATTCATTGATGTATATATTATTTAAAAATAAACATGTTATTCAACAAAGTAATTGATAGAATAATCGATAAGAAGATGATCGATTTTTGCAGCCCTACGAAATGAATATAACCTATAATAAACCTTTGAAGAAACTAGAGGCCATTAAGTGTAGTTGGAACATCTTAAACTAGTCCACGGTCTACGTTTAAAGGACAACTTTAGTTTTTTTCAACCATGGTTCATGTTTTAGGTTGTTTTAGGAGAAAGTAAAAGATGAGTGTTAATTATTTTTCATTTGCTGCTTCCTTTCGGGGGCAAATTACATCTGGCCACAGAAGATCACAGGATCTCCTGAATATGAAGGTAGCCTACTGTGGGGAAGCCACACTGTGTGTCATAGGCTCAATATGTCAGTTTGACACATTCAGTAGATCCTGTGATCTTTTGTGGCCAGATGTAATTTATTGGGGTCTAGTAGGACTATAGTAAAGAATAAAAAAATATATCGCTATAATATTTTGTAAAAAAATACATATTTAGCCCCATGCTTGAATGCCCCCGCCCCCCTGTCAAAAACAGCTAAAATCCCTAAAACGAAAGGAAGCAGCAAATGAAAAATAATTAACACTCATCTTTTACTTTCTCTAATAACAACCTAAAACAAAAACAATAAACTAAATTTGTCCTTTAAATGCCTCACCAAAGCCTCCTGCTGCAGGCAACCACTCTGCAACATTGTACGAGTGAGGAGCTCACTCACTCACAGCCAACTGTTTTTACGAACCTAGTTGTAAAACTCAAATTTACTGTTATATGGTCACTTTATCTTGGGTGATAAAAATAGAAAAATAAACGCATTTGATTTGTGGTGTGCTATGGATATGCCACGTGCATTTTCTCATTGAATCGGTTACTTCCAGACAGTCACCACATTGACCGTTTATTAGTTTAATACCCAAGAGAATCGCGATAATGCTCCTTTTGTTTTTCCCGAGTTCATCCGACATCCCTATTGTTCATTTTATCGTTTGTTTCTCAGAACTTTTTTTTCCCTACCCCCATAATTACAGTGATTTTCATAGACCTCATGCAGCTTTAATAGAGGAGCCGTTGGGAATGGAAGTCCAACGGTCCTTGCCCTGGCCTCCGACGCTGCACAGAAAACACCTTTTTTGTTTATACTCAACAGATGAGTTGAGCTCAAACGTGGTGAGAAACGACCCGGGGTGAAGTCCGGAGAATCCCTGACTCGTGAACGTGACGAGGCATTTTTTTTGTTGTTGGAGGGTGAAGGTAGTTCCTTTAACCCATTTTGCCTGGCAACGATTTTAAATCCTGACAGTTTTCTGAAAAATCCTATGTTTCTATTTCTATTTTCATGTCAAGGACCCCAAGATTATATGTAATTGGCCGCCGACCCCCATCTGAAAGTATGTTGTTCCAGGGACCTCCCCAGAAGCAAAGTTTTGAGTTTAAAACTTTGGCTGTGAAAGAATATACAGTATATTACTATATTCAAAGATTTGCACTACATTTTCACGATTTTTCAAAAATAGCAGACCTACCAAGTGCCGCGCTATGAGCTTGTAGATCTGCTATTTTTCAATAGCTAAAGTATAACATTATACTACAAACACCAAAAGGGGCTCCCACCCAAAATGGGTTAACCCATGAAGACCTGAGACCGGTTCCACAAATGCCTTCTAATCTAAACCAGTCGTTCTTTCAAGATATATATGAACCCATTTAGACCTGAGACCGGTTCTACAAATGCCTTCTAAACCAGCCGTTCTTTTAAGATAAAAGAAAAAAGCTCGCTGTGAGCCTTGTACACATGACGAATCACGTGTTTAATTCCGTTAGAATTATGAACATTGATTGATTGATTTCTGTCTTCCTTCCTTCCTTCTTTTATAAATGATTTTCTTTCTTCCTTTCTCTCTCTCCCGTTCATCCTTCCATGTTCACCAGATGAAGAGCAGCAAACAGAAGGGCGAAGGCAGCGTGGGTCTCTACACGTACCCCGTCCTCCAAGCAGCTGACATTCTTCTGTACAAGTGAGATCCATCTCTGTTCATCAGATGTGTGTGTGTGTGTGTGTGTGTGTGTGTGTGTGTGTGTGTGTGTGTGTGTGTGTGTGTGTGTGTGTGTGTGTGTGTGTGTGTGTGTGTGTGTGTGTGTGTGTGTGTGTGTGTGTGTGTGTGTGTGTGTGTGTGTGTGTGTGTGTGTGTGTGTGTGTGTGTGTGTGTGTGTGTGTGTGTGTGTGTGTGTGTGTGTGTGTGTGTGTGTGTGTGTGTGTGTGTGTGTGTGTGTGTGTGTGTGTGTGTGTGTGTGTGTGTGTGTGTGTGTGTGTGTGTGTGTGCGTGCGTGCGTGCGCGTGCGCATGTACACACTTTTTACAGTATTGTTTGTGTTTTCCATGTGTCTTTTTCGCGTGCACATAATGTTTGCCTTTAATCTACCTAAATCAAATAATATGGTCCAGATTTCGGTCGTAACGCGGCACTCTGTTTGTTGCCGATCTGCAGACAGTATGTGGATTATTAGTGTATTTATGTGAGTCTTCGTCCCGATCTGCAGACAGTATGTGGATTATTAGTGTATTTATGTGAGTCTTCGTCCCGATCTGCAGACAGTATGTGGATTATTAGTGTATTTATGTGAATCTTCGTCCTGCACCTGGACATTTCAGGGACTGTGCGTCTTCATTAATCTTACCTGCCTGACACGATTATTATGTCGTTGCTGTCCGGACGAAACCTCAAAACTCTATTTTTGAGGTTTTCGATTTTATTCCATAAATCAGTGCTATTGAACACCCTTTACGTCTGTGTGTTGTTTTGAAAATATTGAACCAATGGATAGTAGTATTGGACCCTCTAACTGTCTGCTAAAACAGCAAACTCCACCCAGTAGTAGAGAGGAAGAAGGATTTAGCAGCAACATTTAATTCTTAACTAAAATTAAATGGACTAAAGTTTAACGTCTGGAAGCATCTTAGAACTGGTCATAACACAGAGTGCATACTGTACACTACACCGTTGGTTCTCAAAAGTAGGGTCGGGCAGCAAAACGATTTGAATATAGCCTACCATCAATCTGTTTAATCACTTTAAAATGTATAGGCCTACGCATGCGTCAGGTATTTGAAAATAGGCCATCTACACAGTAAAGTTCAAAGTTATTTATTATCGGTGTCCCCAGTGGGGCCATTATTAGGTTTACAGCAGATCGTAGAGGTTTGAAACACAGTACAAAACACAGACACCAACAAAACATAGACACCAAACCAAAACTCTTTGCTGCCTGTCGCTGCGTGCACTGCTTCCTGACTTCCTTGTATCTCCAAGAGAAAAAAACACTGCTTCCAAGTCATCCCTGTAGATAGGTAGGCATGACGGAAGGAGGAAAAAGAAGGAGAGCCCAGACAGACAGTGTGAGGGAGGGTGGAGGGGGGGGAGGATGGGGTGCGAAGGTGGGTGTGTGCAGAGGGATGTGTATGTGTCTTTCTGAGTTCTTTCGGATTATGTGCCAGGTCACGTTATCTCAGTCCGCGGTGTGACAAATACAAGCTGCTGCTTCCAAAAAGGTCTTAAAAAGATATGCTCTTTTCACTGTTTGATGTTTATATATAAAAGAATATCAAAACTTCCGTACATACGTAAGGTTTTCACGTGACAATGACGATATGTGCTGCTGTTTTGTTGTGTTGTTGAACAGGGCCACTCATGTTCCGGTGGGAGAGGATCAGGTGCAACACCTGGAGCTGGCCCAGGATCTGGCACGCATCTTCAACAACCAGTATGGAGACACCTTCCCTGAGCCACGCGCTCTGCTCAGTAAGAACACACTACTCTACACACCTTCCCTGAGCCATGCGCTCTTCTCAGTAAGAACACACTACTCTACACACCTTCCCTGAGCCATGCGTCTTCTCAGTAAGAACACACTACTCTACACACCTTCCCTGAGCCACGCGCTCTTCTCAGTAAGAACACACTACTCTACACGCCTTCCCTGAGCCACACGCTCTGCTCAGTAAGAACACACTACTCTACACACCTTCCCTGAGCCACGCGCTCTGCTCAGTAAGAACACGCTACTCTACACACCTTCCCTGAGCCACGCGCTCTGCTCAGTAAGAACACACTACTCTACACACCTTCCCTGAGCCACACGCTCTGCTCAGTAAGAACACACTACTCTACACACCTTCCCTGAGCCACGCGCTCTTCTCAGTAAGAACACACTACTCTACACGCCTTCCCTGAGCCACGCGCTCTGCTCAGTAAGAACACGCTACACTACACGCCTTCCCTGAGCCACGCGCTCTGCTATATATTAATAGAGACGGCACCTGGAGGAAACCCTGAGGCCAAATGGACATAGTGGCCCAATTTGTCATTGCAGCTCGAGCCAGCGCTGGTCCGTTGACTATCATTGCGCACATTCATGTGATTGGGCCCATGGGCACGTGAACACACGCAAACGACGCAATGATAGTCTACGGCCCAGCGCGTTCATGTTTTTGGGGCAATCCAGAATGCACTCTGTTCCTACCCGGAAGGAGGAGTGAAATCGCCTCATGCGCTTTTGAGCAACTTAATGCAAGTGGATGGGAGGAGAAATCCGGTGTCGTCTATTAATATACCGTATACTCTAAGGTAAGCACACACTACACTACACGCGTTCCCTGAACCACACGCTCTGCTCAGTAAGACCCCAGTACGCACTGAACCACGCGCTCTGCTCAGCCAGAGCCATAGAGTATAAGACAGAGTTACGACATTGAGGGGGCAGAAATCAGCCCAGTCACGTAGTTCCTGTAACTTGTTTGTCACTGTAAAGCCCATAGACTTGTCTCCAATGCATTCCTTACCTTCCGGGTCAGGCCTTTGTCACTATTAGAAGTCTATCCGCCATTGTACTGGCCCCATAAAGTGAAAATCCCAAATCATAGACAATATCCAGTGTAATATCATGATACGGATATAATATTGATACTAGGGATGTCCCAATCACATTTTCTTTGCTCCCGATTATTTGAAAAGGTTTGAAAAAGACATCATCTGCCCCAATTTCTGATCACGTGATCGAATCGGGACAACCTTAGTAAGAATACAAATACACACGCTCCTTGAACCTGAATGTTCTGCTTAGTAAAAACACACTACACACTAAGGTGGAAAATAACATTGATTCATAGATTAATCGCGATGCAAACATGAACCATTCACAAATATCAAAAATCTAATCGTTTTTTTGTTTTTTTTTAAGAAAGCTGCTTAATGTTTGTTTGTAGTGTAATAAAAGATAACGGAAGTGACTTAATCTCTTTTTCATTATGGGTCATTAGAAAGCACTTTGGTTGGCAGAGGGAGCCCATGATTACATTAGATAATTGACACTGGGTAAAAATAAATGGGTTACCAAATCGTGGGATAAAAAATAAAATAAAAAAAGAGCTTTGTTTATTACTCACACAGTGTAATAATTTGATTAAATTAATTGCATTTTTAATAATAATATTAATTAGCCTTGCCGAGCCATATATATATATTATTTCTATGTCGTGTATGGATACGCATGTCTTACAACATATTACACGGACATGGAAAGACATGAGCTGTGTATACTGAAAGACACATGCCTGCATGCATTTCCTTTCAGACTCACACACACACACACACACACACACACACACACACACACACACACACACACACACACACACATGGCTAGCATGTTGTGCTGCGGAGGGGGAACCCCCCCCTGTACTCAGATACCCCCTGTTTCCCTTCTCCTTAATTACTGGCATCATAAAAACACAAGATGTAGCCATTCAAGCATGGAGGGGACCTTTGATTAAAGAGCTGTTCCCTCGCTCATATATCTGAATAATAGAGTGATAATAGACTCGGGATATGTCCTCAAGATGACTTCAGAGATGGGGTTTCTGCGTGTGCAGTGCACGCATGAATTTGGCATCCGTGTGTGTGTGTGTGTGTGTGTGTGTGTGTGTGTGTGTTATTTGTGAGGGCCAAATGTCCTCGCAAGTATAGGCTAGTAGAATTTGACAATATCTCCTGATCCTCTGAAAGAAATGTTGGTTTTATGGTTATGGTAAATACAGAGTGAGTGTAAAAGTGTGTTTGGCGTATAGTTTAATGCAATTCTTTCTGTTTGGATGTATGGGCTGTCAAGGCCAGAAAGTTTGTCTTTGCCACTCAGTTGGCGTTCCAGCGTAACTTCCGGGTATGATGATGATGATGTCACGTGCATTATCCTCTATCCATTATGAAAATTATCCAGTTTGGACATTCAGAGGTTAGGTTTAAGGGTTGAGGTTGGAATTATGCCTAATTTATACGACACCAGCGCACAACTAACTTAAAGTAAGGCTTTAGTTTTAGAGTTAAAAAAGAAAAAAGATTTAAAAAAATGCTATGTGTTGAATTGCTTTCCTAAGATTTTGATGTCCTCACTAGTAGTCATACAAGCACACATGTGTGTCTGTGTGTGTGTGTGTCTGTGTGTGAGCAACACGAGGGCAACCGCACTTGGCGCAGTCTCGCTGCAGCTCTCGTCTCCTCATTGTTCCTTTCCTGGCGATTACCCCGCGTCGCTTCAACTCCAGGAACGAGACGCCAGAGGAGGTCTAGTGACAGACTGGCCTATCACAGCGCGTCTCTTTGAAACCTAATCAAAGACGTCCTCATTAATTTGCCTGAAATAAAGACAGGGAGGGCCCGGCTAAGAGGGGGGAGGGGGTGTTGGCGATGGGAGAACAATGGGCGCTGTGCCGATTTGACGAGTGGAGGTGGCGGGGAGGGGCCCGGAGCTCGGAGGACGAGCTTTGGAACGCAAGGGAGGATGTGGGTGGGTTGACGGCTCATAATGACACAGAAAGACACTGGAGTTCTTCTGGCACTGTGAGCAGAAGGACAGGCTCGATAAACAACCAGGAATCCTTGGCTTCCCGACAGTCACCCGATGCCGCCGCCTGCTTGTCATCCGAATGCTCGCACGCACCGCGCTCGCTGACAGTACACTAATGAAACAATTATCCCCCAGAGGCCAGTGTTTGTTCTCATTCGGATCGCAACAGTAGCTTACTGGCGTTTCTCTTATAAACACGGGAGGCGAGGGAGAAGAGTTGCGCTTAATTCTCCTGGGTGAGCTGTGTTGATAATGACCAATGATTGATCAATACAGCGGAGGACGTATGAAGAGCTGCACAGACCTGCCTAGAAAGCAATGGCCATGCCGTTATGAGTAAGGGGATGGGAGTGTGTTCCCCGCTGATACTGATGGGATGAGCGCATGGGGGCTCACACACCTAGCACTAAAGTCTAACATTTATTTAGATTTAATATTTCACATTGGCACACCCATGGCTGTTGGCACACTTAACAAGTAATAACCCATTACTCTAGCCTGCCATGCTTTTAGTTTTTAACCTGAATTGGAACAATAAATCTTGAGCCTCTCAGCCTTCCGATTCCCAGACGGCCTCCGTGTCCACTCGTCTATGGCCGCCTCAACCCTGAGTCAGTGAGGCTTTGTAATACTGGCTGAGCTACACTGTAACATTCTGAGAGTTAATGTAACCAAAATGGACCAGAGGATTTCATCGTGTAGGTCTTTCTCTCGTGGTTCCGATGTTCAATGACAAATCTCTGCATGGATGATTTAGCCCTGACGCACGTCGTCAAATCTCAACTTGCACGACTTGCATCACTTTTCTCTCCAACAGGCGCCACGCGAAAGGTGAAATCCCTGCGCGACCCCACCTCGAAAATGTCCAAGTCGGACGCCCAGCGGATGGCCACCATCTACCTGACCGACTCGCCCGACGACATCGCCCTCAAGATCCGCCGCGCCGTCACCGACTCCACCTCTGCGGTGACCTTCGACCCCGAGGCGCGCCCGGGCGTGTCCAACCTGGTCACCATCCACGCCGCCACAGCGGCCATCACCGTGGAGGAGGCGCTGGCGCAGGCGGCGGGGACGGACACGGGCGCCTACAAGAGCCTGGTGTGCGAGGCGGTCGTCCACAGGCTGACGCCCATCAGGGAGGAGATAGAGAGGCTGACGGCCGACCGCGGCCACCTGGAGGCGCTACTGGCTCAGGGGACGCACAGGGCCCGCGAGCTGGCCGCCCCCGTGCTGAAGGACGTTCGCCGACGGGTGGGATTGAGCTGAGAGAGAGAGAGAGAGAGAGAGAGAGAGAGCGCCGACTCTGGGCGATATGTCCTCGTATTGGCGGTATGGAGGGTAAACGAAGCAACACATGAATTTGATTGGCTATCGCCGGACGATGTCGTCCAACGATAACACGTAATAATGGGAATTTACAAGCTCTATACATACTCATGCTTTTGTGTTGCACCTCAGACAGTTTTGTCTCCAAACTCATTGAAAGCACACGTCTCTGCTTCTATAGACTGTCATGCTTGGACATGCAGGACTCTGTTGTGAATGTTGTGTGCTCATAGATGCTACTACTACTTTCGGTGAAGAGATTTGGTATACAGGGAGAAAAGGATGGGTCCAAGTACAGACCCCTGGGGATCCCCAGTCAACAAAGTGTATATATATACTGTATATATAGGTCTTACTGTAAGTGGATATTCTGTATATGTGACGTTAATACAGAAGCGGGAGCTGGGAGCAGCCTTCTTTGTGTATAGGATGATGTTCAACTTGTATATCGTTATTTATCAAATACGTTTTCCCCCTTCAATAAACAGGTTGCACCTACCTGCCATATTGTCACACTTTTGCTGCTGAGCATGCACGCGCGCACACACACACACACACACACACACACACACACACACACACACACACACACACACACACAAGCACACACACACACTTTCTCACATTCTCACACAGACACGGATATGCACAATAACACACACACACACACACACACACACACACACACACATACACACACACACACACACACACACACACACACACACACACACATACACACACACACACACACACACACACACACACACACACACACATACACACACACGCCTTCTCTGTCTTTGTTATTCTTTTTCTCTGACACTCACACGGCACGTGCGCGCGCCCATGCACACACGGCGGCCTATTTCCCGTCATTGGTGCGGTGGTGAGCTGCCTGCTGTGAGGCCAGTAGTCTCAGATGTGGGTTCTCCTCCACGGTGGATGGATGGACCACTGGCTTCAATTCAACCTCACTGTCATCCTTGGACAGTACCTACGGACACACACACACACACACACACACACACACACACACACGATGAGATGCTATTTCTTGTGTGTATTGCAATATTCTTTTAACTTGTGCATTTATAGACCAGCAAGGGGATCCCAATCTTTTCCAAAGACCCCCAATTAGCCATAGCCTCTAGTCTAACTGCACAATAACAACTAATTGCGAAATTACTTCTAAATGAAAAAAAGAAACAACGTGAAAGTAGCCCATTTACAACTAGTTACAGCCAGTTACAGTTACAGTGTGCCATAGCAAAGTCCTGTTTGATGCTCATTATTAGCCTTTTATTATTATTACTTCGCAGAGCGGAGCGCAAGTACTGTTTTCGGCTGCGTATGTCTGTGTCGCACACCGCCACTTTTATTTATTTTATTTCTACGTTTATTTAAGAGGGACAATACAAAAAACATACACAAATGTATTGTTGTAAAAGTTGTAAAAACATGAAACCGTTGCATTGTATATGGGTTTGTAGCCAAGGCTAAAGTTGCCAGGTTCAAGAGCATTTCTTTTTAAAGAGCAGAGAGAAACTTTCGGTCTTGCGATGTTTCCGCTGAGGAAAATAAATGCTCTTGAACCTGGCTCTTTACCATCGCACCTGCTCCAAATTGTCTACCGGGTGTGCGGAAGTCTTCTCTCCAAACTTAACCCATTGTAGTGGTGAGAGATACCTTGCGTGCTCTGCTCGCACACAAGTGGGAAGTTCATGGCCAACTTGTGTGCAAAACGCAAGTTGGCAGCTCGACAGAGTGCATTTCTAGTTATTTTAACCCCTTTTTCTCCCCAATTTAGTCGTTATGCCAATTGATTCCTCCCCGCACACACGTCTGTGTTATCACTGCTGTTTGTATCCTATAGCTGGCTCACCTGCCAGTGAGGAGCCCCCACCGGGAGGACGTAGAGCCTTGGCCCTATAACTCCTCACCCAACTTCCCCGCTGACATGGTGCCGACGCAGCTTGTCGGAGTGTATACTATACATGCAGTGACAATTATCACCCTCCTCGCCCGGCTTCCTTTCCCTGAACACGTTGTGTTTGTGTAGACGCACCACGGTGGAGTCCTGAAATCATACGATTTTTTGTGTGAGTTTTGGAATAACAATTACTACAGCACACAAAGTGTGTTTTGATTGAAGGCAATGCAAAATTGGAAATCATGGGCATGGCCTATATGGAAAGTTGCATCAAAGTGACTTTGATTGTAAGACATTGATGACGTTGATTGATTGTATGGCCTCTACCAAGAGATACAAGTATAGGCCAAAACGTAAAGTATAGCGCCAGCATGAGGCCATTTTGAAAACTGTGAGTGACTTCCCTGTCCTGATCGGTCCAGCCCTTTCCGAGATTTGCCTTGCACAGACACACACATAGACTTTTACCGGTATGTCCATAATTTTCCTCTCTGCGACTGCAATTGGCCCCCACTTTGAAAACCTGTTGGCTTGACGGTATACACGATGGAACACACCCTCCTATACTCTTCCATTCCACTAAAGGATAATATTTTCGTCATCACCCGCTGTGTCGCGGTTCATCCCCTCTCCCCCCTCCTCCCAACACCCCAGCCCGACCCCCCTGTCCCCGCTAATGGAGCAAATCATCTGTTCCTCTCAGCTGGACATGAGTGGGATTTTTCCACAGGCGTGTTTACCTGGGAACGGACTTGTACGTCCGATGGCGTCCAAGCACAGTTTATTTCTTCCCTCGTTGCCTGCTATTTATGGTGCCATTAGCCGGCTGATGGAACATGTATAATATAATATTAAGTATTAAGCACACTGTCGTATTAGGACTGCAGAGTTATGACAATCCAATTGGAGAGAAATGCATGTTTCTGCTGGCTAAAATGAGACGACGATATTTGGTGCTGTCAACCGTTCTCTGTGCGCAGATTTGAATTTGTTTATAATGAGACTCGCAGCAAAGCTTTTCATCAAACCGATTCATGGAACTTATTGAACTTCGTATAAAATCTGGATGTTTTTGCATGTGCTCAGTGTGCATGTAGATCTGGTTTGATCCTGCCCCGGAGTTGGTGTCAAAGTGTCCTTGAGCAAGACACTGAAGCACTAATTGTTCCCGATGAGCAGGTCGGTGCCTTGCATGGTTTCCTCCGCCACCTGTGACTGTATGTCTGAACGGGTGAATGTATTGCACTGTCAAGTAGTCACAGTAAAGGGCTTTGGATAAAGCCTCTATATAAATGCACCATTTATTACCATTTAAAGCAAAGTACTGTACATATAGTCACATCCCTTGAGATGCCGATGTGCATAATTTGGATCTACAGTCTCTGTTGTGTATTTGTGCATTATGCAGCATGTGTGTATAGTACTGTGCATGTTTATGTATTAGAGTTATATTGTCATCATGTGCCAGTTTGGATGGTGTGTGTTTAAATAATCTCAATCAGAAGCTCAGTTGTTTCCCCATGTATGAACTGTCTCTCGGCTCTCCCCAGTGGTGTGAAGTAACTCCTGGTGACTGGTGAGAGCAGGAGTGGACCTGGTGAGACGTAGGAGTGGCCCAGACAGGAGCCAACCCACAGAGCCTAGTCCCTCCATGTGCCAGAAGTGTACCTCCCAGCCCTGGCAGAGTAGTTCTGGAGTAGTTCCAACGGATTGTGTGCCCCTCGTTTTTCCCTAGTGGGACTGATTGAGGGTAGCTACTGGGACGTAAGTCGGGACTTGATCACCCCGGCTGGGTCGCCTGAATGAGGGGTATGATGTTGAGAGACCCGAAACCCCGTTGACCTCAGGATACATCACTGAGGATACGTCCCAGGTGCATCCATGCAATGTATTTTTGTTTGTTATAAGTTCAAGTACCTTGTTGCAGGAGGATGTATACCCAGTGAGTGAGCACTACACTTGATTTCGATATAGGCTAGCCCTGAAATTCTTATAAGATTTTAGCCCAAGCTGTTTAATTCATTATTGCGTACACAGTATATCACACAAACAACTATAAATGTATTGGGTTTAAATCATTCGAATTTCTCAACGGCACGGTGTAGTCTATAGGTTCACTTTTAGCCAAAATATGTCCCCCGCTCACTAGCCATTCAACTGCTATGGTCACAGGTAAAATGGGTTGGCCACAATGGCCATGTGCATATTAATGATCAAAGTCTGTATTCATAACGGTCACAAATGCCCTGTCTATATTAACATTGTTACAACACTGTTTTTATTTATGTTTATTGTAATTATTATGTAATTGTGTTTTTCTATGGACCTGCATGAATCTGCAATAATGACATTCATTCATTCGTTCGTTATGTTGCCATTGAAGTTGTATAGATTTTATGCACATTTGCAATATCCTCACGCCCCACAGGTTAAGCATCCCTGTTCATCTATGACTGTGATGTGAAGTGGGACGTCTGGACGTAGAAAGGACCCTTGCCGTTGCCGTGATCAGGGTAAGTATCTGGACATAGAAAGGAGACTTGGTGTGATCACTTTTAGAATTGGCCTCAGTCCAAAATGGGTTAAAACATTCAAGGTTTTTCCAAGAATATAGCAGATGTACGAGGCAAGCTCGCAGCACATTTTTGAGAACCACAGTTCTTAATCCTAAAGTTTGTGTAGCGATACAGAGAAATGGAAATAAAAGAGAAATAATATCTAAAATGACAGAAGCTACAGTACTAAATGCCTAAATTGTAATTGCGATGGCCCTCATGCAAAGGATGTGACACTGCACTGTGACATGCACCTGTGAATGCTTAAAGAGGAAACAACCCAACAAGGACCAGAGCACTATTTGAGTTTGTGTCAATGGATTTTATGCACCTTGAAACCTTACAAATAAATATCGATACATTATGTATCGATATTTGGATATCGATATTTGGATTTCGTCCCGGATTTGGAGTTGTGGAACGACCGACTGTCGCTGCTGGCAGCAGCGACAGTCGACAGTCCTGGCAGCCTGCTGCTGTTTGGAATTGTTGTCTAAATTGTTGTCCAACAGTAGGCCTACCCTGTGGAACGACCGACTGTTTGTTGCTGCTGTTGGTCCACGATTTGGAATTGTTGTTGTTGTTGTCCACCAGCATCTGGCAAGGCAGACGTTCCCTGGCTGTTGTTCCATTGTTGCGGTGCAACAATATATACCGGTAGTTATATAGTTCCACTGGTGTATTGAAGAATGCTGTCAATGACGCGGTTAACAAAAACGTCAAACTCGGGCAGAGTTGGGTGATGTATCCTAGGATTCTAGATGACAGCTTACATGTTTAAGCTACAACTTCCAGGTATTGCTCGATAAAATTGCTTGGCATAAGTTGGCAACCTCAAGACTTTGGACAACCCT
Organism: Protomyctophum bolini; assembly: GCF_963924005.1. Taxonomy (NCBI): domain Eukaryota; kingdom Metazoa; phylum Chordata; class Actinopteri; order Myctophiformes; family Myctophidae; genus Protomyctophum; species Protomyctophum bolini. The sequence goes on along the minus strand of NC_137877.1, from coordinate 14,151,275 downwards.
TGTTCTATATACTGTATATACATGAAATGATTATACAGTATATATAACCATATAGCTACATCACAGCGTCATAGCTGCTGTCATTTGGTGAGGTCATCTGGTGGATTCAAGTATGTTGTCTAATGAAAGAGGAATAGGTGGGGGGTTGTCTGATCCTTTTGTATACAGCCTCATCTCCAATCGGCATATTACAGTGTCAGGAGGACTCGGGAGGCAGATTTTTGCTAAACACCTTTTTGAGGGGCACTAGCCCCTCCTATGTCCAGCTTTTGGTGTATGTGCGGTTGTGCACAAACTTTGTCCTATAGTAAGTAAGTAAGTACATTTTATTTATAGAGCACTTTTCAAAACAAAGTTACAAAGTGCTGTATAGGCCTACAGTAAAAACAACAATATAAACAATCAAGTTAAAACAAGGCACAAAGGAGCAAACACAACAAAGAGTAAGATTACAGTTTACAAGATAAAATGTAACCTAAATAAGTGAGTTTTTAACTTTGACTTGAAACCTTCAACAGACTGCATTTTTAATAGATAAGCGTAGGGCGTTCCACAATGTGGGAACAACCCCCTTGGTTTTCAGTTTTGTCACCGGAATATTCAGGAGGCCTTGGTCAGAGGACCTGAGGGGTCTTACATTTGGTTTTGCCACCAGTAAGTCTGTAATATAAACTGGGGCTAGGCCATGTAGTGCTTTATAGGTTGTTAAAAGGATTTTAAAATCGATTTTAAAATCTAGTCGTATGATCAAGTCTCATCTGTCAGATCGTTCATGTTCCATTTTCATTCGATATGATTGTCTTCCAACTAAGTTTTGCGGTACCTCGTTACAGTTCCTGTGACACTTTGTATGCACATTCCCACTATAGGCCAAAGAAGACATTCCACCCCAATTTTATTCACAATTGTCTCTGGCGTTACAATAGCCCACTGCACGTTTTGGCCTAATAATAATGATGGTTGTATAATCCAAACTTTCCTGTGAATCCCTTGGATCGCAACTCTCCATGCCACAATGCCACATAGTGCATATCGACGGCTTCCCAAGCCGTGGATATCCACGGATATCCCAACTCGTGCCTATCCACGGCTTCCAAAGCCGTGCATGCCTATTCCCACTATAGGCCGAGGAAGAAATGCCACTTGACAGTTTTCAAATCAGCCTCATGGTTGCGCTACAACAGGCCAAGTTGCGTCTCTCTCTCACACACACACACACACACACACACACACACACACACACACACACACCACACACTATATATAGGCCATTTGTGCCAGATTACATTTTCTGCGATTTTCCTTTTTTATTTATATTATATTTATATTTATATGTCAATGTGTGAGGCCCATGGGTCTTAGCTATATATCTTTATGTTTATTGTTGTTGTTATTGACCTTACCACACTTGCATTTGAGTAGTGTATAATTTATAACCTATAGCCCATATGTCCTCTAGGCCTATATTGCTGATAAATAAATAGTGATGTAACTGCAGGTTCAGTTGCATACATAACTGCATAACTAAATATAGGCCTATGGTGTTGTGTATATAGGCTAAATGTGGATATTTCCCAAAAGAAGACCCCTTAGTTTTTTCTGATTCATATAGTGTTTATAATATGTATCACCATTTTAACTTTGACTTAAAATAAACAAGACGATAGCTCCGGCAGGTACACAGAAGTAGACATTTTCTCATCATCAATAATAGAGTTGCACTATTCGGGCTGTAATATATAAGCTATTCTTACATTTTGGGTTTTATGTGAACTGACTTCGGCTCAAGTGGTTTTCTTGTGGGGGACTAACTTTCACCTGAGTTATTCAAAGTTTCAAGTAGCCTATCTATATCTTTACTTTTAAAGAAAGTGGGCTATATAGGTTCCCTAGTACTTTAACAGCACTGTCTTCTAGCTATAGCCTATAAGACCGGACTGAGCTGAAGGGAGTGTCGCATATATATGCGTGTATATATAACTCATCCCAAACATCAGTCTTCCATCGCCCGGAGCGAGAAACCAATTCTGTGTGCCCCACACACACACCTCCTATACTTCAGAGAAACAGTAAAACACTTTTATCCGCTCCATATGGAGTCCCTGCATGAAGCTCAATGCTTTATTGACTGTTAGATTTATTTCATTTAATTTTGCGAGAAGAGAGGAAACCGGCCGCGAACTATAACCGTTACGCGCGACGATGCAGACGCGGGCGGGAAAAGTGGAAGAAATAGCCTATATCCTATTATTCCTACATATACTACACGAACTTTCTGGGAAAACAACAAAGTGATGGATCATAATACGCAACAAAAAAAAGGACACAGAAAAAAACTAATTTCAGCCATGCAAAATATAGGCCTATATTTTGACAAATAAAATTATTTCAAGACGTTATAGGGCTATAAAATGTCCTTTCATGTAGCTAAATATTTTCATATAGGCGACAATTATTGATTAAAAGGCTATGCTATTCCTTTCCCCCCTTCATTAAAAAAATAATGAACATCAAATTAGCTGATTGCTGTTTGTTTGTTATTATTATTATTTATATTTATATTTACAATCTCAGATTCTACAGTGAAAGCCCAAATTATTAGCCTATACTTTTTATTTCTATCTCTGAGAGCGATAACGACCAATAATGAATTAGGCAGGCTATACATTTCTGCATAATGTATACGGGCATATATTATATTAAATAAATAACAAAATAAATACATGAATAAATAAACGTATATAGGCTAATAATTCATTCTCCGGATGCTTATAGTCGTACCGTACGGTGTCGTTTACCGAAGAGAGCCGATCCTTTTATATATATATATATATATATATATATATATATATATATATATATATAAATGTGTGAGGCCTACTTATAGGCTACACTCCTCGCCTCGGTGTTTGTCCATTCAACCCCGGGAGATTAGCCTATACTTTACCCGACTCGACCTATACAGGGTCCATTTGGCTATATAGCGAAGGCTCAGTTCAATTAGCTGCCATGGATGGATGCTTTAGTTTAGTGCGTGGCGGCGGTGGTGACCTCCCGCTTCCTCTGTTGCGCTCTCTCTCTCTCTCTCTCTCTCTCTCTCTCTCTCTCCCCCCCCCCCCCCCCCCCCCCAGGGACTGCCTCATTATGATGTGCCGATACATGTGATTATATAGTCTTCGTCGTCGTCCCGGGTCACGTGGGTCAAATGGGTGCGATTTACTAATTGAATATTAACGGTGCATTTGGCTGTTTCCTCCAACAACATTCACGTGTTGACACTGCAGTGGTGATGGACAGTAACGAGTGGGCCTGCATTTACTTGAGTAAGCCTATATATCCTATACTGTATTTCATTTAAGTAAAGTAGTTTAAGTATCCTATAGCTTATATAAATATTTTTGTTTTGTTCCTTATTTCAAATATAGTGAAAATAGCAGATCTACAAGCTTGTGTCGAGATGTGATGTGTTGCGCATGTAGATCTGCTAAATAGAAATGTTTAAAATGTCTTTGTAATTTGTTTCACTTGTAGTAATTGACCAGGAGTATAGGCCTATAGCCTACTTTGACTCAAATCCTATATGTATTAAGTCTGTATTTTATAGGCCTATACATGTTGATGGTATATACAGTTAGCCTATATACAGTGCGCGTATACGCACGCACCCCCTAACAACGCGCGCGCACACCCGCACACACGCACACACACACACACACACACACACACACACACACACACACACACACACACACACACACACACACAGAGAGAGCATGTGTTTACACTCCGTGCGTTAAAATGGTGACTATAGTTTGTACGTATAGCATTGGAGTTTGGGGGGTTTTTCGCACACCGACGCGCTTTCCTGGTCTGCTGCATTATATTATGCGCATGCAGCAAAGTTTACATATTCCGTAACACGAAATGCACGTGTCTAAATTAAAGGCTCCCATACAATTATTATTTATTAGCAATCTATTTTAAAAAAAATATAGATTCTAATAATAAATGCATTAATTAAATTGAATGTATCTATATGCAGCTATTTTCGTTTATTTCGTGTCCAAAGTGCGTAATGGGGAGAATATAATGAATATAGCCTATACAAGCAATCATTGTCCATGTTTTATATACCGTATATGCATGGGAAGAATGGACGGGGGGAGAAATCAACTGGTTTGTTGTCCAGCCGTTGTGCACATGGGCTGAAAAGCCTGAAAACATGTGGAAACACATTAGAAAGGCACAATATGGACTGTTTTGTGTCTGGAAACGGTCAACAAACTGCAGTAAAATGATATATATAAATCTATATATAGGTTATTATATAGTTCATGTTTTCATTAGAAATATATGCAACGAGGACTCGCTCACAAACGCAATTCAGACTAATATATGTAAACGTTTGTGAGTAAATTCCTATTAACGTCAAATCACATCGACAATATCACTGTTAATTTAACTCTGATATTATTAACGTTATATATGACCACAATATAGGACTTTTTGTGTTGTCCTTTATAGCCCATGGGTGTCTGACTGTAGTTGTATAGCCTACCCCGTGCGCGCTGTTTGGCCTATATTTTACTGCACTCAAACCTTTCTCGCTATATATTGAATGTGTTCTGCATGTGTAGTCAGATCGTTGACCGTTTGACCCAATAGCGTTTCCATTGTTATTATTAATACATTTTAACAACGCACTATATCTACTATATCTAAAACATACGATAGACTATATACCGTATACGAGTTTAATAATTATGTTAATCTAATTAGGAAATGTGAGAATAGCCTATTTTATTTGTATTTGTACCATATAGGCTGTATATACATTCTTATTTTCAAGTTTGCAAATGTGAATTTGGTATAAGACCCCATTGCTATTTAGGCCTATTTCTTAGGCTATAGCCTATCAATATATATTTAAAAATAAAATAGATTAACATTATAAACTTTCGTGTAAAAATATAATGTACTATAGTTTGTAATATTGTACGTTATTATTATTATTATTATTATTATTATTTTGGTCTGAATAGAATTATTATATTTTCACTATAAAAACTTTATGTGTGCTTAATGTGTGCTTTGAGACGGTTGCGTGTGTACTGTCCGGCTGTTATGAGGCCATATTTATATTAAATTCTTCCAGATGTAGCCCATAAACAGAACTCTCTGGGTCTGACTGGGGGACTGTAGGATTATACGCACACAGGCCGGGCCCAGACGGTCAGACCCTTCACACGGCCCGTCTGCTCGGGTTTACCCATGGGCCCGTGACGGTAAAAAGTCGAGCAAACGTGCTCCTTGAAGCGCTAAAATAAACAACTTTCCTTTGCAATGTTTTTCAGGCATGCACTTGTTGATAGACTTTTAATTCGGGTCCCGCTCTTTTTGTCCCTTCAACCAAATAATGTGTTGACCGGACGGGACGGGACGGGCCACCTGTCGTGTTTTGGGGCTTTGCGCATGGCTTCTCAGCTGTCGGGTGGCACTGTAATGCCACTTTCCCCCTGTTCCCCCAATCCCTAATGATGCCTTCACTTCAGCGGCCTAGTGCACACACTTAGACAATCCACAGAGTCCATTTGTATCCGTATAACTCCGACAATGAATAAGTTCACCAAATGAACACATATTCGGTTCCATATAGCCTATATATACACTCCCGAGTTAGATTTACTACCCGGTCCCGGATGATGATGTTATATATAGGCTAAACGCTTTACTTGATGCACGGACAACGATAAGATTATTGTTGGACATCCACATGCAATGTCGTAACCATTTAATAAACTGGTAAATCGGGGGGCACGCATGGCGCACGATGGCGTTCTCATGCCCGTCAAAGGAGACCTTGAGCTCCAAACACCACCACGCCCAGTGTTTGGATGGTATTGTGAAGGTTTTATTTTATCCAACAACTGGACACCAAGCGACACATTCACACAAATGACAAAAGTTAAAAGGATTTTTTTTTTTAAATACATCAATAAGCTGCATTTTGCGGATGGCCCATTCATGGGAGTCATTCATGAGATGGTGTATATAGGCTATAGTATAGTTCTTGCATGGGGCCATTTTCCATCAACTTTTCTTCCGAGTCAGTTAATTTAACGCCGGATTGGCCGAGCATGAGTCCAGGGTTCGTCTTCCCATCCAGACCAGGGCGAGCATGTTTCCCTCGTCAGCCATTGGACGATATATTTTGGCTTCTCTGGCTTTCCGCGCGCCTCATTGGACGCGCCGTTGGTTTGACAGCTCGATGGGGGCCGGCCCATATGCGTGACTGAGCCCTCTGCAGCGACGGGCTGGGTTGGGGAAAAAAGTTCTCCAGAAGTGAGTATCAATCAGACAGCGAGTCGGAGCGAGAGAGAGGGACAGCACCGTCAGGGAGGGAGAGTTGGTTGGGGGAAAGAAAGACGCCAAAAGAAGCAGCTATAGGATATATAGGGCCGGGTGGACGAGCTCGGGACACACAAACAGCATCAAAACCCACTGTCTCTCATGAGCGACCCGTTCCCGTGCGTCCCCGGGATGGAACACGACAACACCAGGCTCGGAAGAAGAAGAAGCACGCAACACCGCTGATAGTCTGGGATTTACTTCTTTGGACACTTTTTTGGGGGGTTGGGGTGAGTTTCGGTCCCGCTGTATAGCCTTAAAAACAGTGACGTATAGCTCTTCTGTTGTCTTTTTTTGTTTTGCTGCTGGACGCGTTGGACGCGGGGGAGTTTTGTGTTGTTGTTTTTTTCTTGTTTTCCTCCTGCCTGCCTGGCTTACTTCCTTCCTTCCTATCCTTCCCCCCCCTCTGCCTCGGGTGGGATTTTGTTGCCCCGCGAAGAGAGCTACTAAAAACTATGACTGACAGGAGACGCTCTGCCGCCGCTCTGAGCTCGAGAGCCCACGCGTTCTCCGTGGAAGCGCTGATCGGCTCCAACAAGAAAAGGAAGCTGCGCGGCTGGGATCAGGAGAAGGAGCTGGAACTGTCCATGGAGAGCCTGGCGGCCACCGACGGCTCGGACCCGGTGCACGCCGCGCACTGTCTGGACATCGACCCCGGTCAGTGTCACAGTGATGATGATGATGTGTGCCGTGCCGTGTGCGCAAACAAACAAACAAACAAACAAGCATGGATGGATGGATGCGTCCATTTCAGAGTTATATATATATACGCCTACATTTTGGAGGCCTATAGCCTGTATACTTTCTCCCATGGTTAAACTATAACACGGGATTTACCCTCAAATGTCATATTGTTATGACATGATGTTGATATATAATTTAGGGCTCGCGACTCATCGTTCATCATGCTTGGATCATATTGAAGAGATTTATTAATAATAATAGGCTAATAATAATAATATTAATAATAATGAGAATACTGAAAATATAACAATTTAATTTGCTTTAAGAGATAGGCGTATAACGGTGAAGCAGTTTGACTGTTTGGGGGTTAAGCTTATAAACTTGATTCTCATCCATAATTTGACATACATATTGTTTCTGCTTACTGTAAATCGCTCTGGATTAAGAGCGTCTGCTAAATGCCTAAATTGCAAATTGTATACAGGTCTGTGTAGCGTGCATGGGCCCGGTGTGCAGTGATACTATTTCTGAATATCATTCCACCGCCTATAGGCTACATTGTTCAATTCTATACGCTTAAACAGCAAATCAACCATGTAATCTAGTATCAATAATAGGCTATATACACTGTATTTGCAATGTATATATCATTATATCCTGCTATATTTCCCTTTGCTGAGAGCAGTTCGCTATATATATATGCTGCTATTGCGCAATAACAGCGTATCTTGCGCCACAACACTGCTTGCACGTATAAAGGCCCGATTATTCTTCTGAGAAAATATTTAATTTCAGAAATGCCACCGTCTTCCATATCTAATATTTTCCTACTACGAAGAACATAAGCTTATATATACGCACGACGCTTGTTGTTTCCATGAAGCCTTCATGGCGGTGGATGTGTTGTTGTGTTCAATATTACACTGACTGACCTTTCACGACAAGACACCATGCAGTGAAATCCACGGGGAGAACACGGGCCATGTCTTCTAAAGCCTATATGGTTATTATATAGGCCTATACATGTGCAATAAGGCTATACGTTGTGGAACTAGTTTGCTGTCAAATAGAAGCGGAAAGGATTCGGAACAGTCTAATTAAAGGCATTTTCCCGTGAGGCCTAAAGTAAGAACGGCGTGCATGCATAAACATGCAGGCCAATATTTATTTTATTTCAACATATATATAGGCATATATATATATACAATACATGAACGGGATATTTGTTAATGTATTATTTTAGCAGCGTGGCCCAATTTACAGTATTATTTGCCTGCACGAGTAAATATTTAATATTTTTTATTATAATTGAATAGGTTCTGTTCTCTATTGGTTTACCAAATTGTAATTTTAATTAATTTTAGCCCATACAATACAGATAAATATATGTTTGGCTAATATCTCAAACATTCCAAAATCAGAGCCTAATTTATTTGTCTTTGGAGAGGGATACTGTGCGCGCGGCGTGCACGCACACACACACAATCCAAAGGCGAAAGGAATGATTTCAGTAACAGACATAGGAAGGACTCGAAGGAGGTGACTTTTCACCTCTCTACATCACTGGCTTTATTTGGAGCTTAATTGAGATGCACACAGCAGCTGTGTAGTGGTTTTATTTTATTTAGCCTACTTTTATAGACGTATGAAGAAAACACTAAATGAATTCCTGGCAGTGAAGCTTTAAGCATGCAGTATAGGCTAAGAGTATAGAGTGCGACCTTACACACCTGCGTTCAATATCTCAAGTTTACGCCGCATGCAGTAATGGGCCTAATGTTTACAATATTATCATTCACCCTTCGAATATATATTCCATCCAACATTATAGTGTAAATATTCATAATCATTATATAGCTTTTTCCACATTTGAATAAAATAATTCAAATAAAAATAAAATAAAAAACGCAAGCCTAAATAGTATAATTTCCCATTTCCGAACACTGCGGTGCACATGACCTTCTGAAAGTGCATGTCCTATATGCCGAAAACAGATCTAGTATTGATGCGAGTGCTGTTGGCTTGTAGAACATAATACTGCATGGTGATTATCGGTTAATATTACATTCGACGCGCGGGTGGCTTGTAGATCTGTCCTTTTCTGCAAGCGAATTACCCAAGCGAACGCCGACCCCTCACCTCAGACAGTGTTGTCAGTCAATTCAGGTTTGCACGGCGGAAGATAAAAACACA
>NC_137877.1:14126990-14136990 GCF_963924005.1 Protomyctophum bolini | reverse complement strand
GCTGCTCCCACAGCTGCTCTATACATCTCCTTACAATGGTGTTTACTGAATTTTGCAGTTTGTGTTAATTAACACCATAAAACCACCATTGCCCTTTTCATGTCACACACCCCCTAGAGGGCGTTCGCGCACCACAAGGGGTGCACGCACCACAGTTTGGGAACACCATGCATCTGAAGGTATTGCTTATATATGCTGAATGAGTGATTTACAGTTTATTTTCTAACAATATATTTAATATTGACTAATTATGTGTTTTATATAATGTTTGTGCAGCTTGTGTGTGCCGTGTTTATTCCAAACAGACAGATTAGGAGCATTTATAGGCGACCTTGGTAAATGAAGGCAGTAACCCATCATCATTTTGAATGATGATTGGTGGAACAAAAATGTAAAAGATTTGAGTCTTAAGATGTGGGCATCATGGGCTCGGTTTGTTCCCAGCATCATCTCGATGCCAACATCATCTTTGTGTCACTGACTTTCAATGAACCAAAGCTATTATTAGTGAAGAGAGATATAGAGGAATCCAACCGTGGCTCTGGCGGGCAGTCATCTTGCAGTGTCTGCGTCTGGGATACTGGGATAGTCTCAACTCCACCCCCCATCTCTCTCTTTCTATCTTTCTGTGTATTCATGTGTGTGTGTGTGTGTGTGTGTGTGTGTGTGTGTGTGTGTGTGTGTGTGTGTGTGTGTGTGTGTGTGTGTGTGTGTGTGTGTGTGTGTGTGTGTGTGTGTGTGTGTGTGTGTGTGTGTGTGTGTGTGTGTGTGTGCGACGTGTGTGTGTGTGTGTGTGTCCAACATTGAGACACCTGCCTTCAGTGCCTTGAGGTATACTGCAAAATATAAAATGCAGCAACTCGAAACTTTAAACGCAGAATGTAGTTACAATACAGTAGGTCTTCATTTTGCAGTAGGCTATTGTAAAACAGGGCTACTATTATGACACTATATAGGAAAGAAGCTGGGAGGATATTGTACTGGTCTGTACATGTGTATAGGAAGGCCTGTGTGGTTTGAGGTTAATTTATACACGGGTGTCTTGCCAAAAAAGAGCAGATCTACAAGCTGTTCTTTATGTTGTAGGCTACTATATATACAAGTACGGAGTAACTATAAATTAGGCTTTAGGGCTGCCATGGCACTGAAAAGATATCTCACGAACAGATGAAAAGTCTGGGACCAGCTCTTCTTGTCTCTCTTTCTGTGGTCTCTCTCCGCTCTGTCTCCCCCTTCTTGCCCCCCCCTCTCTCTCTCTCTGTGGTCCAGTCTGTCCTCTCCTCCTCTTCCCGTCACTCGGCGCTGTGTGTCTTCATTGCTCTCCGCTCTTCCAGCGGTCCTGGTCGGCGTGTGTGTGCGCGCCAGCTCGGTGTCTCTGGGACGCTGTCCAGTGTGTGTCGGCAAGCTTTGAATTTGCATAACCATTATTTGTAGTATGGCAGGGCCTGCCAAGGCAACCTACTCATGTCAGAGACCTCAATAAATAATACATTATTAGGTTGTTTTTTTTGTCCCGGTTCGGTTCTGAGAAACTTAGAAAGTATTTATTTTCGTTTAAATTGTTCAAAGGTAGAGGGCCTACCGTTTACTTTGGCTTTTGTTGTAGTTCTACATTGGATATTTAATAAATGATTCTGCTTGTAGGGATGGTTGAATAACAAATGAGCTAAGAGGCCTGTAGGCTATAGTCTCTGGATCAACCATTATGCTTGAATATATAAACTAGACTATTTCATTTTAACATGTGGAAATTGTACTCGTCCTTATTAGTTCCTTTCAACTTCAACGTGATTACAATTCCATTCTAAAGCCGTAGCAGCTTTGTCTGTTTGCCTTTGCCTTTAAGCACTCTTCAAAGTTCATATTTTCGGAATAACATTTCTAACCAGTCCAGGAATAAACCTTAATACTATAGCCTTTAAAAAAAGCCCACGGAAAGCGAGTCAAATTGCGGCACTTTGCCCCCAATTTACTATAGTCTGCAGGTGATTTGGAATGGATTCATGCACTATATCGCGCCAAGTTTCCTGCATAAATGCGGTCGGTCTAGATTTTTGGAATCGGGCGCTTTATTTTCCTAATCTCATTGATCTCTCCTCCCCCCTCCTCCCCAGACTCCGAGGCGAGCCCGGGCTCAGACGGAGAGGGTCTGGCCGAGAGGACGTCGTGCTCCTTCGGCTCCCCCGTGGACCTGCAGCCCGGGGCCGGGTCCGGCGGAGCGGCAGGGGACGCCTCGCCCCCGGCCTCCATGGAGGACATTCAGGTGGAGCTGCAGTGCGCCGACCTGTGGAAGCGCTTCCACGAGATCGGCACCGAGATGATCATCACCAAGGCTGGAAGGTAATTTACAGGCTGATTAATATATAGGCTTTACGGGCCACCATTTGATGAGATTTAGCCTCAGACCCAAAAAAAACCGTTGAATATTTTGTTATCGTCGGATTAGAGTTCTTTTCCACAATTCCATGCTGTATGTATATGCTGCCTATTGATTGATATTGGGACCATTATGAGGACATAGATAGCAGGCAAATGTTGAACAAAATAACAATTATTTTAAAATTAAGCCTATAATGCAGATCCACTGATCTGAACTAATATGCTTTGTTAACACGCATGCAAATACCGGTATAGGTTAAATTGAGGATGTTGCTGACTGTTCCTATTCATGCATGGTGCATATTATAGTAATAACCCTATACACTCGTGGTGGCTAAAATATAAATCCAGAGTTTACGTGCATGATCTCACCTCAGTGGCCATATATGGCGCACGGCCGCACGCTGCGCATTTTACGCACCGACCGCGCGTAAAATGCATTTGAGTTAAAGGCTATAGGTCGTGTAAAGTTGGGACCGATAAGAAAAGAAAAGGGGCACGTCACGTGACGTGATGCACGGCTGGGTCCTATTGGTTACGATAAAGAGCGGCTTGAGTTAACGACACACTGGATTTTTAGGCTACTGCACACCCACGCACGCGTACACGCGCGCACGCGGGAATTACCGCTGCACGGTATGTTTTTTGAGGGGTGCTAATGTGTTGCACATGCACGGGGCAGGGCTCCGGACCCTGCTGTAATCACCGTTAGGGCCTGCAGGAGAGGAGAAGAGAGAGAGAGAGAGAGAGACCTGGTTCTAATTAATCTCTTTTCAAACATGTTTTTGGTTTTCTCGGCTCTTTTTTGGGCAACAATTACAACCCAAACCGAGCATATAACTTGACCTGCACAGTTCTCAGAGGAAACACCTCTCTCTCTCTCTCTCTCTCTCTCTCTCTCTCTCTCTCTCTCTCTCTCTCTCTCTCTCTCTCTCTCTCTCTCTCTCTCTCTCTCTCTCTCCTCCTCGCCTGCGGCTCACTCGGCTTTTACGACCCAGCGTCTATTTTTTCCCAAAGCACAGATTTATTCAGTCATATTCATATCATGCATAATTGCATATGTGTAGTTTACAGCTCCGGGAATGCTTTAAAAAGTCGCTCGGTGACGCGAAAGGTGATTTGGCCAGGAATAACCCCTATATACACAAATAAATAATACATCTTAATGGTGGGTTAATTTTGGCAACTGCAAACAAAATGCACGAAGGATTCTTTAGGTCAATTATAGCCCAGTAGACAGTGAGTGAGTATCTAACTCCACCGCGGGAGAGTCTCTTGTCAATAAAAAGTCTATAGATTTAATTTAATAGTAAGCCTTTATAAGAGACATTAGGCCTATATATCATGATTTATTCTCTTTTTGCAAGCGACACAACCGTATAGCTATACATAAATTATATTTAAATCCCTCTCCGGTCTGAATATTCACAACAAACTATAGGCTTAAATAAACAACAATCCTCGTCGTATACATTTCGTTATAAACCCTTTTATGAATTAGATTTAAATTGGTAATGGCCTCATAACAATCCCTTTCTCCGCTGAAGCATGCTGTAGGCTAGTAAAGGCCGTGTTATAGCTGCGTGTATATATTTCATGCCCTTGCTAATAATAACCCTATAAATTTAGAAGAGCGAGGAGGCAAGAACACAGCCCTCTTTTCTCATTATGAAGGCCCAGATTTATGACGTTTAAATGAAAAGAAAGGAGGTAGGGAAAAAAAGCAGCGTTTGAAGTGCAAAACGAGGAATTAACTCCAAATGTCTACATGTGTGTATAAGTATGTACGGAACTCTATTTATGCTTCTTGCACAGGGCTTTCTCCATGCTTTTTGGGCGGTTTTGACGGTGGAGATGTTGCAGCCTTTAAGCCACAGAGTTGCATTATATAAATGCAAATAAATAAATGAAATTAGCCTGAATTTAATTTGCACCGTTCAGCAGTCATGCCAACAATAAGTTTGGACTACTCCAAATGGAATAAACTTAAAGTATAGGCTATACTCAACCCTTGAGTCATACCGGTAGATATATTGTAAACCCCTCATCGAATATTTATACTATATAAGGTTGAAAGTTGCTCAATCAAAATTGTACTTGTGTGTTGAGTATACTTGCTATATTATTATTCAAAAGTCCATGCTTTTGAAAAGCGACAGAGTACATTTTCTTTTTAATAAGCTCATATTTGTAGCTATTTTGAAATAAAAAACAAGGTTCAGAAATGTTCACATCTTTTCAGAAATAGTATACTGGCATATAGATTGGCTATTTTCACCATTTTTGAAATGGGGCTTAATGTATTATTGTAAATTTGGGACCCCCCCACAGGGGTCCCTTCCTTGTGTGTGTGTGTGTGTGTGTGTGTGTGTGTGTGTGTGTGTGTGTGTGTGTGTGTGTGTGTTTTAGTGAAGGAAATCTCACAGAAGATTCAGAATAATTGCATCATTCCAAATTCTCTATGGGTATTCTTTCTTACTTCCTAAATTGCAGATATCATGATGTGCCTTGATTAAAAATCACAGATATCTCGGGATATCATGTATCGTGCATATCATTATCGAGGGCCAATTAACTATCACAGTAACGTATCTGGACTTACTGCATATCGTCCCTGCAGCTCTATACTAAAATAAAGTGGTCACTAAGGATCAGAGATGGGCAACAAACAACCAAACATTCATGCAACATTAATCTATAATCCACAAAGATCACTGATAGAACAGAAGAATCAAACATGAAAGGATGGCTCGTCAAATTACAGCCTATATATAGCTATCACACAGTTGTAATCACCCACGAGTAAATAATAGGACCATAAATACATATACTCCCTCTTGTATACATATACATTTGAGAGATGTATAGAGCTATCAAACATCTGAAAGGGGCAAATGTTGCGATCAGAGAGTTAAAAAAAAAAAAAAAAAGTCCAGACAACAGGGCCTGTTTATAAAGTGAAGACACGGTTGACATCAGCTGTCTAATTATCATATGATTAACTACTTGTCGTGTGTGTGTGTGTGTGTGTGTGTGTGTGTGTGTGTGTGTGTGTGTGTGTGTGTGTGTGTGTGTGTGTGTGTGTGTGTGTGTGTGTGTGTGTGTGTGTGTGTGTGTGTGTGTGTGTGTGTGTGTGTGTGTGTGTGTGTGTGTGTGTGTGTGTGTGTGTGTGTGTGTGTGTGTGTGTGCGTGCGTGCGTGCGTGCGTGCGGTGGGGGGTCCTATAGTATATGATCTCATTTTGCTGAGTACACATTGGCTGATCATTTGTGTCATGCCCCCCCCCCCCCCCCCTGCCTCCCCTGGGTGGTGGTGAGACTGTGGTTTGTCCTTAACAACACACGTTCAGAGTGTAACGTTAAAATACTCAGTGTCCTTAAAGGACCACTTCACCACTTTTCAACCTATCTTCATATAATAGGTCCTCACTAATAATCATGAAAAAATGGCACGATTTTTTCTACTCAGTCTGTGTCTCATAGGACGGCTGTGGGCAGTTTAGAAACCGTCTTCCAGTGACATCATCATTAGGCAGATCTTTTTTTAAACGAAAATGTTTACATTTTCATTATCGTGAGAACGTTTGCTTTCATTAGCTTGTATTCCCCATCGATGATGTCACTGGAAGAGGGTGTCTGAACTGCCCACAGCCCTCCTAAGAAACACAGACCAAGTAGAAAAAAATGGCGCCATTTCTTTCATGATTATTAGTGAGGACCTAGTATAAGGTAGGTTGAAAAGTGGTGAAGTGGTCCTTTAACAACACACGTTCAGAGTGTAACGTTAAAATCCTCAGCATTCGTTTGACTCTCAGAGAGCAATAATTGGAACCAAATAGGGGTCCATTTGGTTCCATCATGTGCACTTAAATGAACACGTCCCAAAATAATGGTCAGGACCCATTTGTGGGTCACGGTCCACAGACCAATTTCTATGGGTCAAGACTTAGTAAAAATCCCATTTTCTTTTCATATAGAATATCCCCCCCCCCATTTAAAAACATGGAAAATACTTTTATACATTTTAAAACAAAAAAAACAAATCTAAGAAATGCCATAAATAGTAGTGAAAATTGCTGATCTACAAGCTTTCAAAGTGGCGCGAAGCGACGCGCCGTGCGCTTGTAGATCTGCTATTTTCACTCGTTTGGATCCTGGGCATATGTCTAAATTCTCGACCTGAAAAGTTTGGGAACCACAGATTTAGTGAGTATGCTTAACATTTTGATCACATAACACGTCATTTTATGAGCCCTCCGTGTATTCACCTGTGTTTTATTGGAAGTATAAAGTATTGTATAAGGAAACATTAATACCATGTTATGTGCACATAATAATTTAATATCCTTATGCATTCCATTACAAGGTTTTAACAGCAAAACTTAAATAGTTTGATGATTCAATGCATAACATTGTGTAATTGTGTTTGAACGTTTGAACACGTCTATGGGGGATTTTCCTTGTGTGCAATAAAATGGAGTCAGAGTTGCTCAGAACTTTGCTGTGTACGACACAGTTTTAGTAGCCCTGTGTAAAATAAAGAATTGCCGCTCTGGCAATTATCCAGCAGGGTTTTCTACACACGAGTGTTTTTGTTGTAGAATTATGCACGGTCGGTCACTGCAGCAACACATTCAACAAAAGACGGCAAATCATCTTTTCGCCTGTCCTTCCCCATAACATTTAGATCAAGCAAGTAGGAGTGTTGAGTATTCCCTGGTAAAAAAAAAAAAAATGCAATAATAATATGTCATGTCCCTCAAGATCCCATGCACTTATGCAATAATCCTTATGCTAATCTTTGTTTTTGTTTTCCTGACTCCTTTTCCCCTTATTTCCTTTGTATTGGGTTTCTAATTCAGTGTCTGGATTGTTTTGGGTTTTATTTTTACCTGAAATGGTCATACGTTATACGCTAAGACAAAATTAGATACGATTTTGAAGGATTAGGTATTTTAAGAATCACTATTCTCCTTGAACCAGATGTGACATTGACAGTGACATTGTTTCGAAACCTGAAGCTCTAATTCAGGGACATTTTTAATAACATCTGAGGGTATGATTTTTCCAACCGGGCAGCATGTGTGGTTATCGTCCATTGCTAATTCTGTACACATACACACACACACACACACACACACACACACACACACACACACACACACACACACACACACACACACACACACACACACACACGCATACACACACACACACACACACACACACACACACACACACGCATACACACACACACACACACACACACACACACACACACACACACACACACACACACACACACACACACAGTCTCACTGTTAGATTAATCCACACAGTTTAGTGAAAGAGACTAACTAGTGTGACTTAACGTTAATAACGTTTGTTTGATTGATTGATTGATAATAATGTGTGACTGTGCTCTCTGTTGGTCTGCAGGCGAATGTTTCCTGCTATGAGAGTAAAGATCGTTGGCCTTGACCCTCACCAGCAGTACTACATCGCCATGGACATAGTCCCCGTGGACAACAAGAGATACAGGTATGGACGGTTCAGCACACACATAACACACACGCACACATATACCTCACCTCACCTCACGCATGCCTGTACTGTACTGTATAATGACCACCACTGCTGTTGGACATAGCACTGTATTTTCCTGGATGCTTCTCTGTGGTTGGACAGGAATGAGTTTCCCTCATTTTCTCATTTCTCGTGGCTCATGTTCGGCACGCAACCTTCCTCCACTAGAATAGACAGAGGGGAGGAGGACGGGGGGGGGCGCGGGGGTGGGGGGTGATACCTCTGTGAGTCCTTGAGGCGGTGCAAAAGATATTTCGACCAATTTCTATTCTCATTTCTCAGCTGTCCCGTAAATATAGAGACATAACTGTCGTGTCTCGAGGAAGGGGACCGTGTCCCTTTACACACACACACACACACACACACACACACACACACACACACACACACACACACACACACACACACACACACACACACACACACACACACATGAGCCGCTCTGGGAGGGACATGGCAACAATGGCTTCTACTGTACGGCCGTCTTGGGGAAAGGCTTTTTTTACGATAGAGCTCTCTGGATATGTAATAAGATTGATATTCTGGCACACAACGGAGCCGCTTGCTCTCTGCATGGAGCTATAGAGGACTATAGCAGAGTAGATTGAAAAGCGCTCATCGTCCCACACACACACACACACACACACGCCAAGCGGATATCTTACGGTCGCTCCGTCTCCCGCAAATCGGATCACTCTCTCACTAGACTGGTTCCAAGTCTAGTGACGGGAGATGGAAAAGCTGAGGCACGCACGCACGTGCGCGCGCGAGAGCTTTACGATGAGGCACCTGCATCTCCCATGATGCTGTGGGCTGGCGTTATAGGTTTCCTGCATACATGGGCTAGTTCTGTGACCCTTTATTATTATCATTACTGTTATTATTGTTAATATATTTCATTATGCGGCGGCTGTGATATATGGAAAAGCCACTTCGATGGAGAGGATTGCCATATGTGCATTGCTGGGTGACATAGAAACATTCCGAAAACTGTCATGATTTAGAAGACATTTAGTAGAATCTGGCCTCATTCCTAATAGCGTTAAATAAGACCCAGATATAAGACTAACCATGTCCTGTATCATTGTGTCATTGAATTGAATTCAAATGAATTCAGCTTTGAGGTGCAGTATAATAATCCTCAGAGAGTTAATGTGTCCACTTGTAATTCCGAGAGCGTTACAAATGGAACCAAATGGACCCTTATGTGTGGGTCTATCTGGTTCCATTTGAACACTCAGTCAGGGTCAAATTAAATGAAGCCAGAGTTTACATTCATACTGTTCTACTGTAAGAAGATCTAATGTTGTCAACGTGGTTTAGAACCGGGCCGTCTTGACAGAACGTCAAAATGCACCTTTTTATGAAACAAGTTGCTGTGAGCTGCTCGGCGGAGAGTTGTGGAAACAAATCAGGCGTGTTTACAGTGAGCACGGTTTGATTCGAGGCCCACGTGACACGTTCCCCCGTCTCTGTGGTTGAAAACAAGACGCGGTCATCCGGGCGGCAATCTGAAGCGATGTGCACGGGACGGGTACACATGTGTTTTTGGAGCTCCAATCGCAGCTTCACGCATTCTTCATTTCATACGGTTGTTTATTTATACAGGACTTTTCCAACGACTGTACGGACGGGTTAGGGCGTTACACGCTCTGCCACCGTCCAAGACCGTCTCCCTCCCTCTCTCTCTCTCTCGCCACAGCTCTGCACTCTTCCCTTTCTAGTCTTACACACACAAACACGCGTGCACTTTGGAGAATGGTTCCAGTGAACCAAAATATCATGGCTGTATAGGATCTTTAGAAGCCGAAAGATCTTGTAAAATTAAATAGGATTTTCTTCCTGGCTGCTGCGGCCGGCGGGCGAACCTCACCACAAGGGCTCTCTGCTAACGGAGCTGGAAGCTTGTCACTGGGATGGCCGACGATCCATGGAGGAGTTTTCTGGGGGTCTGGAAACGTGGCCTTTATTGGAGTTTGGTTTGCTTTACTTAGGCTCCGTGCCCCCTGTCTTTAGGAACGTCTCATTGGTACCCGG
>NC_137877.1:14111990-14121990 GCF_963924005.1 Protomyctophum bolini | reverse complement strand
CCGTACGGTTCCATTTGGTTTAACTTTACAGTTCATTTTTGCTTGACTTTCCAAATCAATCTGTGCTTAAACGACATGAAACATACCGTCCCTATTCTGGAGTGAACATTCCCTCTACATGAAATCTCTTCGTATTAGTATACAGTATTTGTAAATCTGTAGAGTCCTGGGTATAGATAGTGGTAGTCAATGAGCTATTAACCCATTTAGACCTGGGAACCATTCTACAAATGATAGACAGTTTTCTGAAAAAGCCCTATATGTTTCTATGTCAGTCGTTCTCAAACATTTTCATGTCAAGGACCCCCAAGATTATCTGTAATTGGCCACTGACCCCCATCTGAAAATATGTTCTTCCAGGTACCTCCCCAGAAGCAAAGATTTGAGTTAAAAACGTATATATTCAAAGATTTGCACTACATTTTCACAGGTTTTCCAAAAATAACAGACCTACAAGCTCGTATGAGCTTGTAGATCTGCTATTTTTCAATAGCTAAAGCTGATTTCCAATGGGTTCTCTATCTGTGTGTGTGTGTGTGCAGGTACGTGTACCACAGCTCCAAGTGGATGGTGGCGGGCAACGCAGACTCCCCCGTCCCTCCCCGGGTCTACATCCACCCCGACTCCCTGGCCTCAGGAGACACCTGGATGAGGCAGGTGGTCAGCTTCGACAAGCTCAAGCTCACCAACAACGAGTTGGACGACCAGGGCCATGTAAGAACCGATCTGGTCTGTTTTCTTTCTTTTTTTCTGTCTTTTACACAATGCAATGTTGCTATGCACGCTATCGGGGGGGGGGGAGAACAATTTCCAATCTTAACTTTTATGTCCCATGTGAGTGTGGAAAGTTCTACTTTCTAACGGACATTCTCAGTTTAAATTTGAGGGTAAATTGAAAAACATTCATGCGATAAATGTACAGAAGATACATAGCAGAGAAAGTAGTTGTATTGTATTAAAGGACCACTTTTCAACCTACCTTCATATAATTAATGTTTATGATAAAATACCACAATTATTTTTCTACTCTGTCTGTGTCTCATAGGAAGGGTGTGGGCGGTTCAGAAACCCGTCCACCAGTGACATCATCGTTAGGAAGAGTTTTTTTTAAACAATATATATATATATATATATATATATATATATATATATATATATATATATATATATATATATATATTTTTTTTTTGTATTATCGTGAGAACGATGGCTTCCATATTCTGATTGCAGCTTTTCAGGAATAAAAAGCCTGCATTTTCTATTAGCTTGGATTCCCCATCGTTTCTGAACTGCCCCCAGCCCTCCTATTAGAGACTGAGTAGAAACAAGAATGACAACTGACAGGTGAAACAAGCGCTCTCCGTTGAGCATCTGTCCCCCTAAATTTATTTCCTATAATTTCTTGTTATTCTTTTTTTAACGTGTATGACAACCTCGCGGCCGTTGTTTGCGTTCGTTTCCGACATGCTTTTGTTGGTTCAATCACTGTGTTTTTGTTCTGTAGCTCCAGTTAGCTCATAACATTAGCTTAGCTCATAACATTAGCCGCTGTAGAGTTATACTGTAGAGTCTGGGTTAACGCAACACTTCCGCATTGCTGCCTTTCCAGGCTTAGGAGGCACTCCCATTGGCTTAGGTGGCCAGTGGCGGTCATATGTGATGATGAGGTGTGATAAGGTCGGCACATTTGGGCAAGTGGCTATATGGCCGAATTTAGGCCAAGGGGTGTTTTTCGTGCAAAACTAAGGCTTGGAATGGATTCAGAATCCTGAAAACACCCTAGTTTGACATGTCACATGCTACTTCAAGCATGATGAAATTTGGAAATGTTTGCCTTATATTGGTTGTCTCAAAACGAGTCTCAATGCGTTTTGAGCTTGTAGATCAGCTATTTTTGCTATATTTTACCCATCCCTGATCTACTACATAATACTACATACTAAGATAGCATACTATACGCTGCAAAAAGCAGACGACTTCAATTGAGCACATTTTCATCCCGTTCAAAAGGAAGTTGTACATATGCACAGTTAAAGTTTATGATCGTGCGGCTCATGAGACACATTCTGATCCCATGCTGTCACTTTATACAAATGTCAATTAGAAAGCAATAAACATCAAGGCTTTCATCTGAGAGCAATGGCGGATCCTATCTTTTTTTCCCTCGCTGTCTCGCACACTTTCTTTGCTCTCACTCTGCGTGTGCACATGTGTGTGTACGCCTGTG
Source organism: Protomyctophum bolini (assembly GCF_963924005.1). Taxonomy (NCBI): domain Eukaryota; kingdom Metazoa; phylum Chordata; class Actinopteri; order Myctophiformes; family Myctophidae; genus Protomyctophum; species Protomyctophum bolini. Next base: position 14,119,763 of record NC_137877.1, on the reverse strand, counting down.
TGTATGTGTTTTTGTCATGTACAGTATGTTTGTTTTCAAACTGTAGGGAGCTATGACACTATTTTCTGTCATTGAGGCAGGCAGGCTGTCCATCATCCCAACACTGTTCTGTGGGTGCGATCATGCGGTGCCTGTTGGGGGAGGGGGAGGCGCTGACGTGCCGTGAAGTATCAAATGAGCTTTAGGTTTGGGGGTCGGGGGTTAGGCGGGAGAGGTCTGGGACCTGCCCCTTGCACCTGTTGCGTTGTGTCATATTCCCAGACACAAGACAACTCTGCTCCTGACATGAACTTTAAATAGACACAGGAGTGGTTGTTGTAGACACAACCCTATACGACTTCTAATCAGGACAGTGCTCCGTTTAAAAGCAGTTGTTTCATTATGGTAATATCTACGGTCATACTTTCTGCATTACATGTAAAGTTGCATCAAGGAGTCCTGTACACCCATACATGAAATCCATGAAGTCCACGCGTGAAATAACTAATGTGAGGCTTAATTCCCACATACTGTAACAGGACAAAAGAAACCCTTCTTGATTGTTGATTGATAAGGGAGTTATATAGCGCTAAACACACATAGCATTATCTACGGAGAGCCACCGCTGGGCCTTATGGTCTATGGAGAAAAACAAACACCCAATGGATGATTTTAGCCTATCCAAATATGTTGGAGTTACTATTTTGGACAAATTTGTGAAAATGTGTTAAGAATTTTAAATCAGCAAAAGTATCTCGATGGCACCCCAAGTCATTGCGACGTAATGCGCCGTAATCTTGTAATCTTGTAGACCGTGTTGTATAATGGAGTAGGTTAAGAATGTATTTCATATTTTTCTTTTTGTCGTACCTGCATGTGGATGTATGGATGGAAGGTGAAGATGGGCTGAGAGGCTCTGCTCTCTCCTCTTCCCTTCCCATCCAGACGACGATGATGGCACAAAGATGGCGGTGGTTCTTCTCGTGACACGAGAGCCGCTCCATCCGGCCGGGGGCCGTGCAGCGCACCTTGCTTTGATTAGCACCACCCCGAGATGCCGTTGAGAACAGCGCGAGACGGGCCGGTGCAAATCAATTCCTCCACAGTGCCTGCTGGTTGCTCCGCGGGTTGCCATGTAGGCGATGGGATTATTAGAGAGACGGAGATGAGGTTTATCGTCTCCGACGCCGTCCTGGAAACCCACGGGGACGTGTACTGTATATCGCTGTAATAACCAGACAAAATGGCCGCCCGCCGTTTCCATGAGTTGGACTCTGCAAGGTTTGGCAGATCACTGGGGCTTTGCGGGGACGTAAATGGTGCTATCGCAGTTCACTTCTGACAAATGTAATAACATGTGCATGGGTGTTGGTGGGCGAGGACACACGCACGCACACACACGCACACACGCACATGCACACGCACACGCACACAGAGAGAGAGGGCCTGTTTTTAAGAGCAAGGGGAGGTCGTGTTCCGGCTCCCGCTGCTCTTGTTTTTTAGGGCTTTTGTTCCTCGGGAGGCCGAGAGGAAATTAATTTTCGGAGCTTCCTGTGTGGGAAGCCTCACCACACAGATATGCGGCGTTGCTTTATAAGGCAGAGTCGTTCATCGCCGCCCGCCACGATGCACGTCTCCTCCACTTGTGGTGTGTGTGTGTGCGTGTGTGCATGTGTGTGTGTGTGTGTGTGTGTGCGTGTGTGTGTGCGTGTGTGTGTGTGTGTGTGTGTGTGTGTGTGTGTGTGTGTGTGTGGGCCTCGCCAGAACCACACGCCGTGTAGTGTACATGTCACGGTCGGAACAGGACAACACATGGACGGGAAACAGAGACCGTGACGAAGACGCTCAACGTAAATGAAGGCACATTTCTATAGCGCGGGGTCTGGCTGCAGGGTGCTGTGCCTCAGGGGAGTGTCTGTGTCTCTCTGCAGACATTTTCACCAATTATCACAAAATAAAATACAAAGTGTAACAATGATTTAAAACAGGATAGTCTTCGCCAGTTCAATTGCACAGACAAACTGGTCAAACCACTTGTTGACAAGCTGATTTTAAACAAATCCTCGCTGCAAAAGTTTTAGTTTTTTTATTTGTACGTTTAAATACTCCCCCACCCCCCCCCCCCCCCCCCCCCCCCCCCCCACACACACACACACACACACACACACACACTCAAAAATAAATAAAAAAGGGAAGGGGGAGGGGAAAGAAAGCAGTTGTAAAATCAGTGTTTTTTTGTTTTGGAGCATCGGCCCATGCATGCAGCAACAGTAAAACTGTGTGAGATAGATTGCAGAGGGAGCGCTCATGCCTTGGCCTCGCAGCGGCTGTGCTGTGGGGTCTGTTTGATGGTCGGCCTAGCTAGGCTGATGTGCCCGAGGCTCCGAGGACTCCATACTGCGTCTTCATTATAGACGGAGGAGTTTGCAGGGTTCAGAGCCGCCCTGAACTGTCACACATCTTTTCCCTCGGTTTCCTGTCTGTCCTCTCTCTCTCTCTCTCTCTCTCTCTCTCTCTCTTTGCGCCATGGGAAAGGCTAATAAAACACTGCCGTTAGCATCGAGTGCCCGAAAGGTTTTTTTAACAGTTGCTCAGTTGGTGTTGTTTAATGATCCGTCGCGTTGTGATATATCACCCTCCCGTGTGAGGACCTCGTCCCGTGTGAAGCACCCCTCACTCACTCACTCACTCACTCACTCACTCACTCACTCACTCACTCATTCACTCACTCACTCACTCACTCACTCACTCACTCACTCACTCACTCACTCACTCACTCACTCATTCACTCACTCACTCACTCACTCACTCACTCACTCACTCACTCACTCACTCACTCACTCACTCACTCACTCAAAATCCCATTGTGGACTTTCGAAAACTCCATGCATATAGACAGACAATCTGACATTTAAACCCACTCAGTTGCTTCAGATCGCTGGCTCTGGGTATAACCTTGTGGCCACCGGTCGAACCCTAAACCTTATAACCTCACAGGAAGCAATGGGTTAGTTTTAACCTGCCACGGGTCAGTTTTAAAATGGGCCACGGGTTAGTTGTAACCGGGCCACGGGTTAGGGCCGATTCATACTCCTATTTTACCGCTGTTTCGGCACTGTAGTGCCGAAATGATTTCGGCTCGTCAGAGATTTTCAGTAGCACCGAAGAGACGACTTTAAGACGGTACCCCGCCCCCCCGAACCTCAAATGACGTCACATTGTAGGCTCTACAACGCCGAACCGACTTTTATTCGGCTCTAAAATATAGGAGTATGACTCGGCCCTTAGTTGTAACCGGCCGCGCATGTCGGGAGCAACGGTGTTGTCGGACTAATGCCTGTCGGACTGTCGGTATGTCTATCGTCTAACAAACGTATGCATGCACCCCAAATCCCCGCAAAGGCCTCTACGACGTCTCCCCTCTTGGCTTTCTCACTGTCTGTCTCAATGAAGACAATACGACTCCCCGCCGCTTTAAAAGAAACAAAACCAAACTGTTAGTCTTTGTTTAAGAAAAGCTGAATTGTGGGTGATACAAGTGTTTCATCTCGCCGAGAGACAAGTATGTGATGTGTGTGTGTGTGTGTGTGTCTGTTGTAAAAGTAGACTGCGTGGTTCCTTTTTCTAAGCTGGTGACAATTGCCTGAGAATTTGCGCGGCGGTTTGGAAGTGCGTTCTTGCCACCCACTGGAGAGAAAATGTTACAGATTTAGTCTAATTGCATTTGAGAGAGAGAACAATTGTTGGTTGAAATCCCTTGGCTGCACTTTGTGGCTCATTAAGTGTGGAGTAGAGTGAGTGTGTGTTGTGTATGTTTTGGTCGTGGACAAGGCTTGTCTGCAGACATTGATGTTTGAGGGATGATTTCTGTGTTTGTGTGTTTGTGTGTGTGTGTGTGTGTGTGTGTGTGTGTGTGTGTGTGTGCGTGCATGCATGCGTGCGAGTGTGCGTGCGTGCGTGCGTGTCTGTACATGAGTGCATGCTGGGTTGCTGTCTGCGTGACTTTGATCATGAGATGTGCCGCTATGTGATGTGGTGTATGTATGTATTTTGTGTGTGTGTTTGTGTGTGTGTGTGTACGTGTGTGTGTGTGTGTGTGTGTGTGTGTGTGTTATTGTGTGTGTTACTGTGTGTGTGTCAGTGTATTATGTGGTGGTCTGACCTTACACTGCCTCTGGCATGGTTGGGGCCTCTAGTCTGGGGTCCCCATGCCACTGGGGAGGACAAGGTTATGAGGATAAGTGGTGCGTGCGTGTGTGCCTGCATGAGTGTGTGCCCGTGCGTGCCCGTGCGTGTGTGTGTGTGTGTGTGTGTGTGCATGTGTGTGTGTGTGTGAAGCTATATAACTGGTCTTTGTGCACATGTGTGAACGTCATTGAAGCAGAGGATTATTACATTTACCGTCTCTGATACTTGCCCTCCCAGCCCAGTTAAAACGACCCCCTCCGTCGTATCGTTGGCCAGGGCGATATATAGGCCCCTCGGCCGTATTCATTATTCTTTCATCTTACAGTCTTGCATCAAGGGTTGGATTGTGGGTATAAGTCCCTGCGACATACTAGCGTCATGTCCACGCTATAGAGAGACACGCTACAGATACAGATATGCTCCTGCCCTATGGGCCTCATGGCTTGGCAAGGCTACTGACTTTACTTACAGTCTTGCAAAAAAACGAAACATTCAATACAATAAAAGTACAAGTAAATGGTCTAGAGAGCTATCTGTCGTAGAAGTGCATGTAGCATGGCGCTAGTCCTCTCAGTCGTAGCAGTGTAGCATGGCGCTAGTCCTCTCAGTCGTAGCAGTGTAGCATGGCGCTATAGGCCTCTCAGTCGTAGCAGTGCAGCATGGTGCTAGGCCTCTCAGTCGTAGCAGTGTAGCATGGCGCTAGTCCTCTCAGTCGTAGCAGTGTAGCATGGCGCTATAGGCCTCTCAGTCGTAGCAGTGTAGCATGGCGCTAGTCCTCTCAGTCGTAGCAGTGTAGCATGGCGCTAGTCCTCTCAGTCGTAGCAGTGTAGCATGGCGCTATAGGCCTCTCAGTCGTAGTAGTGTAGCATGGCGCTAGGCCTCTCAGTCGTAGCAGTGTAGCATGGCGCTAGGCCTCTCAGTCGTAGCAGTGCAGCATGGCGCTAGGCCTCTCGGTCGTAGCAGTGCAGCATGGCGCTAGGCCTCTCGGTCGTAGCAGTGCAGCATGGCGCTAGGCCTCTCAGTCATAGCAGTGCAGCATGGCGCTATAGGCCTCTCGGTCGTAGCAGTGTAGCATGGCGCTAGGCCTCTCAGTCATAGCAGTGCAGCATGGCGCTAGGCCTCTCGGTCGTAGCAGTGCAGCATGGCGCTAGGCCTCTCAGTCGTAGCAGTGCAGCATGGCGCTAGGCCTCTCAGTCGTAGCAGTGCAGCATGGCGCTAGGCCTCTCGGTCGTAGCAGTGCAGCATGGCGCTAGGCCTCTCAGTCGTAGCAGTGCAGCATGGCGCTAGGCCTCTCGGTCGTAGCAGTGCAGCATGGCGCTAGGCCTCTCAGTCATAGCAGTGCAGCATGGCGCTATAGGCCTCTCGGTCGTAGCAGTGTAGCATGGTGCTAGGCCTCTCAGTCGTAGCAGTGCAGCATGGCGCTATAGGCCTCTCATTCGTAGCAGTGCAGCATGGCGCTAGGCCTCTCAGTCGTAGCAGTGCATGCAGCAGGGCGCTAGAAAGGCTCAGGGGACGCTTTCTCACTCCGCCAGTAATCAAGAGCAGACACAGAGCCCGAGGCAAGGCGAGGACCGACACAGTCTGACGCCTTCGCCCTCCGCTGTGAAATAATACTGTAGCGAACCCCCCCTCCCCTCCGCTCCCCTCCTCCCCCCTCCCCTCCGCTCCCCTCCCCAACACACACACACACACACACACACACACACACACACACACACACATGCGCGCACGCAAGAGCCATCCCAGGCCGACCTCGGTTTCCGCCTGAAGCCGCATAGCCCTGATAGGAAATCAGACAAGCTAATTCATGTCATTAAGGAGTTATAGGCAGACTGAATGAATGTGTGTGGAAATGAAAGGCCTGAGATGGAGAGTTCCATCCGGTCTGCCTGTCGTGTGTGTGTGGGAGTTTGGCAGTCAAGCGTGGATGTTACGCTCGTTTGTGCACATGCAGGGATTCATGCACAGCCACACACACACACACACACACACACACACACACATATTTACTCTCTTCTCTATTACTCTCTCTCTCTCTTTCTTTCTCTGTCTCTCTCTCTCACTCTGTGATACACTTACGCAAAAACACACGCACGCACATACACACACACTCCACAGGTCCATACACTGAAGATTGTGTCCTTATTTTTGGAAAATGTTCTAAATTATTCCAAATATAAAGTGAAAAAAATAAATAAAATGTATTGCCTTCGATTGGGTTTAACAGACCTTGTATTGAACTGTACTTTCCTGAACTTTTGTCTGCAAACTGTTACTAGGAATGCAATCAATCAATCAATCAATCAATGAAAAAGACATGTTTGTGACAGTAAAAAGCAATAATTATGCTGTTCTCGTCTTCTCAGATCATCCTCCACTCCATGCACAAGTACCAGCCCCGTGTCCATGTGATCAGGAAGGACTTCAGCACGGAGCTGTCCCCCACCAAGTCTGTACCCACCGGGGACGGAGTCAAGACCTTTAGCTTCCCCGAGACCGTCTTCACCACCGTCACCGCCTACCAGAACCAGCAGGTCTGTCTGTCTGTCTGTCTGTCTGTCTGCGTGTCACTCTGTGTAACTTTGTGTCCATGGAATGTGAATGTGTGACTTTTTCAGTTGACCTAAATCTCACATTGAGCCGGGGGTGGAGCCTCAACGTTGTTCCAATATATAATATCTTAAACTGATTTATAATGTTTTGAATATTGAATCTACTATAAAATCAACAATTCCAAATAAATGTTCATTTCAGTGTTTTGTTGTTTAAAACAACGTAGCCTAATGAAACTAAACATGCCATTTAGTCATAATTGCCAATGACAGGTGGTATTTTTGGACAAGAGCACATTTTCAAACTGAAGTGATGTGTCCTTACTTCAGTGCATAGCTGAGGACAAGTATGCATCGCTGCTACAGTTACCTAAACCATTGTTTAGTCTAATCCAATCTTTTGATGCGGTAGATGGTATAGATGGCATTGTTCCATATATATATTTGGAGATCAAACGCTTTGTTCAGTTTCACTTCATGCCTGTAGCTTTAATCTAAATTGTGATCACTCTCTCTCTCGCTCTCTCTCTTTTTCAGATCACCAGACTAAAAATCGACCGCAACCCGTTTGCCAAAGGTTTCCGAGACTCGGGCAGGAACAGGTAGCGTGTCTCCTCTCTTTCTGTGTGTGTGTGTGTGTGTGTGTGTGTGTGTGTGTGTGGGTGAGCTATCCACAGCTGACATATATGAAGGAACCATGTAATGCAACCAGTCGTAGCACTCGCTACGCTGCACAAGTTTATCCATCTCTTTTGGCCCGATTCATACTACGGTCGCGCGGCAAGAACCGCCCATCCACAAGCTCATGTCGCATCCCGCTGCGGCTCATCGTGGGGGCTTGTAGATCTGCTATTCTCACGGCACCTGAGTGCAGCAGAGTTATATAAATCAGCCCCTTTTTTTCCTGTGTTCTCAACAAGCGCGGTCAGTGATATGGAAATAATCCCCGGGAGATAGAACATAATCCCATATGCTGGTCCACATAAGACCCTCCCAGACCTCCACAAGAGAAGCTCTATGGAGGTTGATGAGCTGAAATGGGGTCATTTCTGTA